>NC_064857.1:108612500-108912500 GCF_024139225.1 Suncus etruscus | reverse complement strand
TTCTATACATACATCTTTAATAGCAGACATCAATAAGAAAGCTAGCATGATTCCAATTACTAAGACCAAAAGACCACTTCCAGAAGTTGCTCCCCAGTATGGCCAATGTAAAGGTTTTAAAGTTTTAGTATCAGATCATAAATCTGCAACCAACTTGTTGATCTCTGTAATATCTAATTTGGTTTATTTAAAGCCACATCAAGAGACCTTGGCTGCCTGTCCATGAGGCATTCAGGGAAATGAGTAAACTGATAGGGGACATGGCACATGTGTATCAATGTTTTAGAATTATAGTGTACCCCCTGATATTTTGAATTCCAAAATTATAAATTGTTGAAAAAATTTTTTTGTGGTTTTTGGGTCACACCCAGCAGTGCTCAGGGGAAACTCCTGGCTCCATGCTCAGAAATTGCTCCTGGCAGGCACAGGGGACCATATGGGAAGCCAGATTCGAACTGATGACCTTCTGCATGAAAGGCAAATGCCTTACCTTCATGCTATCTCTCCGGCCCCTGAAATCTTATATCAAACTTATGATAAAGTTAAGATCTCTCTCATTTGCTTCACACTTGCCAAATTAATACCCCAAATTGCCTTTTCTTTTAATGTTGTACCTCCTTGAAGTAGTAACATTTTCTATTGTCAAGCTTGTGACACCTTCTTTCCCTATCTCATTGCCTGTAGTCATATCTAATGAAAATATCCTCTAGTGATGTTACCAAAATATATTCAGTATAATATGAAATTTTTTTCTCTGTGTTGTCACTGAAATGGCAGAAAAATCAAGTTACTGCCTTATACTGACTGCATAAATACCTCAAAATATATAATTTTGGAGTCAGCCCTCCCACAAAGAGTGGAGCCAGATGAATTCTGCTGTGTCTCTGAAGCACAGCAGATATCTTTAGACTTTTCTCTGCCTACTGCAGCCTAGAATAAAGATGACAACTTTGATGACCCAAAAATGCCCAACCACCTAGTGAGTCTCTCAGATATGGAGTTTAGAGAAGAAATATGGAGGATGTTCACAGAACTCAAAGAAAGCATAGATCGAGTTGAACAAAACACTACAAAGAATCAAGAGAATATGAAGACAGAAATCAGAAAACTCCAAATTGTAATAACAGGTTAAATAACAGGCCTGGAAAACTCAGGCAAGTTTAAAAACTCAATGTAAAGCCTCTCAAACAGGGTAACAGAAGCTGAGGATAGAATTAGTGAGCTGGAAGATGAGATGCATAAGAACTCCATACAGCAGAAGAGATTGGAAAAAAAACCTTAAAGCAAATGATCAGACAATGAGCAGAAAAATTACTAAAAGAATGTGAACAAGCAATGTTAGCAGGGATGTGGAGAGAAAGGAACTCTTATCCACTGCTGGTGGGAATGCCGTCTAATCCAACCTCTATGGAAAGCCATATGGAGATTCCTCCAAAAACTGGAAATTGAGCTCCCATTCGATCCAGCTATTTCACTTCTAGGGCTATACCCTAGGAACACAAGAATACAATACAAAAACCCCTTCCTCACACCTATATTTATTTTTTTTACATTTTATTTATTTCTTCTTTATTTGAACATCTTGATTACATAAATGATTGTGATTAGGTTTCAGTCATGTAAAGAACACCCCCTCACCAGTGCAACATTCCCACTACCAATGTCCCCAATCTCCCTCCATCCCACCCCACCCCGACCTGTACTCCAGACAGGCTTTCCAGTTCCCTCATTCATTCACTTGATTATGGTAGTTCTCTGTGTAGTTATTTCTATAGCTGTACTCACCACTCTTTGTGGAGTGAGCTGGTTTTCCAGCCCTCCTTTCATTGTCTCTGAGGATTGTTACAAAAATGACTTTTATTTTACACCTATATTTATTGCAGCACTATTCACAATAGCCAGGCTCTGGAAACAACCAAGATGCCCTTCAACAGATGAATGGCTAAAGAAACTGTGGTGCATATACACAATGGAATATTATGCAGCCTTCAGGAGAGATGAAGTCATGAAATTTTCCTATACATGGATGTACATGGAAACTATCATGCTGAGTGAAATAAGTCAGAGGGAGAGAGAGATGCAGAATAGTCTCACTCATCTATGGGTTTAAAAAAAAATAAAAGTCAATTTTACAACAATCCTGAGACAATGAGAAGAAGGCTGGAACTTCCAGCTCACTTCATGAAGCTCACCACAAAGAGTGTGAATGCAGTTATAGAAATAACTACACTGAGAACTACCATAACCATGTGAATGAATGAGGGAACTGGAAAGCCTGTCTAGAGTACAGGTGGGGGTGGGGTGGGATGGAGGGAGATTTGAGACATTGGTGGTGGGAATGTTGCACTGGTGAAGGGGTGTTCTTTACATGACTGAAACCTAATCACAATCACATTTGTAATTAAGATGGTTAAATAAAGATATTATAAATAAAAAAAAAGAAAAGAAAAACCAAAGCAGCAAGCAGCTTCTTCCTGAAACTCAGGGGCTTTAATTGGAACACAAAAACTACGCCCAGGGAGGAGAACAGGTGGTCTAAGGCACCAATCCAATAGGTGCATCAATCCAAAGGTGCTTCCATCCAATGAATAACAAGCATCATCAAAATAGAAATACCCTGAATAGAATGGAAACAGGTTAATACAACACATTTGCATTTGTTGTTGGAAGAAGCTTCTGGTTAACTCTTTACCCATTTTTAATGTGGTTAGATGATTTTTTCTTGTCAATTTCTATATATCTTGTCAAATATATCTTTGATAATAACCCCTTATCAAATAAATTTTAGGTAAAAATAAATTCTTTGATTTTGTGGGCTGTCATGTAGCCTTGTCATTTTCTTGAGACTTAGAAGCATTTTGATTTAATGCAGCCTCATTTGCTTATACTTGTATTTGTTTGGACAGTGATTTTTATTTGTGAAAATGCCTTTAGTGCTTGCTTCAGCGTCACATATACTAAAATTAGAAGATTTCTTTAGCTTCAATTTATAGAGAGTTCTGCATGTTTTTCTCTTTATACTTTATGAATTAAGTACTTGTTAAAGGTCTATCATTCAGTATGATTTAACTTTTATGCATGGAGTTAGAAAGAAGTCTGAGTTCACTTTTTGCTTGTAGCTAACCAGGTTTGCTAGCACCAATTATTGAAGAGGTTTTCCTTGTTGCACTTTATATTTTTCTCTTTTATCAAAGATTAATTGATCATATACCTTTCCGTCTATCTCAAGATATTAAACATTTTCCAATTTGTCTGAAGGTCTGTCTTTACTCCAGGATCATGCTTTATAGTACCATTTAAAAATTTAAAAGCAAAATCAGTTCCGAATAGTTTCTATGAAGTAAACCTTACCCTCGACCAAAAGCAGACAGAAACACCACCACAAGAGATCAATATCACTATGAACACAGTAAAATTTGTCAGCAAAATACTATCAAATTAATAAAACAACTCATCAAAAATATATGCCATTATTAAATGAGATTCATCCCAGGATGCAAGAATGATTTGTGAGTCATGCTCTTGTTTTGTCAATATAGTTCACTTTTTTAATAAACTATTTCTTGATTTAGTTGATCTTTTGGATTTCTTTTGCTTTAAAAAGGATTAGATTTATACACAAAATATTACAAATATTTTCACAAAAAATGAAGGAATACATATATAAAAAAGACATTTTATATTTGAGCATTAGAAAATTCAGTGTTAAATAAGATTCTTCCCAATATATTTTAAAACTACATAATTAGGCCTCTTGATTTATATCTAGAGTTTTTTTTACTATAGCATTTTATAATTGGTGAAAAATTTAGCAGTTTATTTTAAGATATTTATAGGAATTGGAACAGCAGTATAGCAGGTGAGGCATTTGCCTGCATGTGGCTGACGTGAGATTGATCAATGCCACCCTGAATAGAATGGTCCCCTTCAGAAGTGATGCCTGAGGCAGAGTCAGGGATAAGCTCTGGCCTCTGCTGGAGTGACCCTAAAACAAAGATATTTGGGGCATTGGTGAGGAAATGTTGAACTGGTGAAGTGGGGGTGTTCTTTTTATATAATTTTTATTTTAATCATAGTGGCTTACATATCATTGACAATAATATTTTAGGTACACACTAACATAAAAAATCAGGGGAATTCGGGAATTCCCATCAGCGAATTGTCCTCCCTTCACCTCCTTTCCTGTCCGACCTCCCATATCCTCCTCCCTCACCCCTGGGGCTGCCAGAAAAGTGGTTCCCTCTGTGCCTAGTTTACTACTTAGTGGTCTTACATCTGTT
Organism: Suncus etruscus; assembly: GCF_024139225.1. Lineage (NCBI taxonomy): Eukaryota > Metazoa > Chordata > Mammalia > Eulipotyphla > Soricidae > Suncus > Suncus etruscus. The sequence continues at coordinate 108,908,220 of NC_064857.1, read as the reverse complement.
TGGTCTTGGTACCTCCCTTATTCCCCCCTGTAATTGGGGGGCTGGGCTAGATAGTTCATGTTATGTGGTTTTGTTTGAAGAAGAGAAAAGTAATAAACTGGGGGAAAAATCAAATACGCTGAAAATGGGCGGAGTCCTTCTAGAGGCTCTCATTGGATTGTTTTTTAATTTTGATTCATTAATTTCTGCTCTACAATTTATTATTTACTTTTTTCTGTCTGCTTGAGCTCCTTTAGTTTATAATTTTTCAGTTTCTTCAGTAATGCAGTCCAGTTATTTATGTGAGTCCTTTATTTCTTCCCATGCTTTCATAGCTATGAGTTTTTCTCTTAACACTATTTTTACTCTGCTCCACAATTTTTTATTTTTGTTTGTTTCCAAGAATTTTTATTTCTTTCTGACACACTAGTTGCTCAGTAATGAGTTACTTAATTTTCAGGTGTTTTAGTTATTTATCCATTTCTGATTAAGATATTTTTTAGTGCATCATGTTCTAAAAATAGTTAATATGATTTATATTCTCTTCACTTTGTGGAGTTGTTTTTTGTGTCTAAGTATGTGGTCTATTTTGGAGAATGTACAATGTGTATTAGAGAAGAATGTGCATTCAACTTTTTGAGGATAAAAGCCTTATATATTTTATATAACATATGCATAAGGTCCTCCTTTCAATGTAAGTATTGAAAGAAAATAAAGCCTATGGGAGCCGGAGAGATAGCATGGAGGTAAGGCATTTGCCTTTCATGCAGAAGGATGGTAGTTCGAATCCCGGCATCCCATATGGTCCCCTGTGTCTTCCAGGGGGTGATTTCTGAGCATAGAGCCAGGAGTAACCCCTGAGTGCTGCCGGTGTGACCCAAAAACCAAAAAAAAAAAGAAAAGAAAAGAAAAATAAAGCTAGAAAATCTATTGAGAGGTAACAGAGAAGAGGTGAAGTCTCATACCACTATTGTGTTAATATCAATATTTTAGGTCTATTAGCAGTTCTTTTAAGTATTTTTGTTCCTTCATTAGATGCATATATGTTTAAAAGTGTACATTCTTCTTGGTGTGTATATTCTTTGATCTTTAAGAAATAACCTTCAATTTCCCTTACAATCTTTTCAGCCTGATGATTTTTGAAATTAGTATGGCCACCCCAGCCTTTTTAACAGACTTATTTGCTTGAAGTATTTTCTTCCAACCTTTAATTTTGAGTTTGTTCTTTCTAACTGTTCAAATGTGTTTCTTACAGAAAACAGAATGGTGGGCTCAATTTTCTAAACTATCCTATAATTCTGTGATTTTTTAATTTTGGAGGGGTTTTGGGTCACACCTGGCTGCACTCAGGGTTACTCCTGAATCTGCACTCAGAAATTGCTCCTGGCAGGCTGTGGGGGACCATATGAGATGTCGGGAATCAAACTGGGGTCCATTCTGTGTTGGCCGCATGCAAGGCAAATGCCTTAACACTGTGTTATCTCTCTGGCCCTCATTTTGTGATTCTTAATTGGTGTTTTTAACCCATTGAGAGACATTGAGAGAGATTATTGTCAGAGTTTTGTGCCATAGTTTTGCAGCATTTTGGCATGTTTGTGGAATTTTTCTTGTCTTAAATTAACTTTATTGACTCAAAACAAATGAACTAATAAAGTTACTGGCTATTTATCCATGAAGTTATATATGTATAATTCCTTCAAATCTGCATAAATATCTGGCTAAAGTATTCTTGGTGAGACATCTATTGCATTGCATTGCACTGCATTGCATTGCATTGCATTGAGTGTTTAGGCTCAGAGGATTTGATTTGTTTGTAAATTGTAAAATTGTTCCTTTGTATAATTTTTGCTTTTGACCTTGCTACTTTCCATATTTTATCCCTATCTGGGTTTTTGATCAGTTTGATTAGGATGTGTCTTAAAGTGTTTTGTTTTGTTCAGGTATTAACTCTTTGCTCTGTATTCAGAAATGCACTCAGATACTCCTGGTGGGCTTGGGGGGACCATATGCAATGCTGGAGATTGAACTGAAGTCAGCCACATACAAAGCAAACTTCCTACAACCCCTTACTATCTCTCTTGCTCTTATTGGAGCATAATTATTTGGATCTTTTAGGCTTCTTGGGTGTGGGTATATGTGCTCTCCAGCTCTGGAAACTCCTCAGTAATTATGTCTCTGACTGTTGCTTTTTCATCAGGGTTGCCTTTCTGACTTCCTGGAATGCTGATGTTTTTCTTCTTGAATTTATCATAAATTTGTCTTTTCAATTCTTTATTTATTTTGAGGCTTTTTGCACCTCATTTTAGAGCACACTTAACTTTTTTTTCTTTGGCTGCTGCTACTCTATAAATGAGGCCTTCCAGTGAATCTTTAATTTTACCCACCAAACTTTATAGTTCTGTTATCTTCTCTCATGTTTTTTTTGTTTGTTTTATTGGTTGTCCATTTTATGATTTTCTTGAACTCTAAGTATCCAACCTTTCCATTCTAAACTCCTTATCAGAGAAGTTATATAGCTGCTTAGTACTGGTAGTGTCCTTGGGGTTACCATCTTCTCTCACTAAGCATATTAGGATTCTGCTTTTCTTTCCCATTGTGACAACGGCAATATAGAGGAGCTTCTTGTATGCTGAATGACTAAATATGTGTGTGTGCATCCTCACCTGTGGGGTAAAATGTTGAGAAATAAGCAGGGCCACAATATTTCAATTTCTTGGAAGCAGGCCTGGGTATAGTCAAGCTAAGATCTTTCCTTTTCTAAAAAAGGGAATTTAAAAACTAACTACTCCCTTTATGTAAAAATTCTAAGCAAGCTAATTCCACATGCAGTAAAATCCTGTACAAAAGGAAACAAAGCTTAGAATTCTTGGTCATATTATATTCTGAGGATATAATGTCAATGTTTTTTAATTGTTAAAACCAAGTAATATAATTGAATAATTGGTAGAAAATGAGATATGATAGGATCATCTTTATAGACAGATAAAATGATTGATAAATTTCATACCCATTTGTTATAATTATTTATAATCTACTAGGAATGAACGGCTCTTTATCTGATAGTGAGTGTTTCAAAAATGCAAATACAATGCCATCAACTCTAAGCATTCTAAAATGTTGAATTCTAATTCTAAACTGTTGAAAATTTTTATCACCTTATCTGGAAAGATGTATATATATCTAGGACAGGCATAAAAATTACCCATATGTCTACAAGGTTTATGGAAACAGTGAAGGATAAGGTCTATGGACCCGAGAAAGTATTTTCTGCTAAATGCCATTCAAATTCAATTACAAAGCAAAACCACACAAAACCAAACAAATCAAAACAAAAATCACAGGCCCAGGCAAACAAAATATCTAGGCCAGATTTAATCAGCAATATAAAAACTGCTACACTTGATTAGGGTTATTTGGGTTATTTGGTTATTTGGGGCCCAGCTGATAGTATACCAAAATACACATCTTAACTAAAAACAGAAATCAAGCTAAAGGGAAAGTTGTGTTTTAAGATACCAAACACTTAAACTAAAGCTTGTGTTATTTGGAGAGCTTAAAATCAATTCATATAAATATAAATAATGAAAATTAGTAAGAAGATTAATCTTTGGAAAGGGAAGATTAGACTATGGGACTTTGAGGTAATAATACAATGATATCCCCTAGCAATTAATTATTCTATGTAGTACCCAAAGAATTTCTGCCTGATTTTGTGTGTTGTACAACTTTAAAATGAGTATGTCTAAAAGGTGTATTAGTTTGATATATACTTTTAATTGTTCAAATATCTCCCATGCATTAGAAGTGTCTTGTATATGTCAGTCATTGGTGGCACCCTTAAATGTCCTTTCCTCTTTGATTGATTCTCACAATTAGTAGAAATAATTCTCTATATCCCAGGTCATCAGCTCCTGGAACGAGGGTTTCATATATAGAAAAGTAGAAGAAAGGAAAGTCAATTAATAAAGAAAGTCACTTATAGTGTTTATAGCACAGTGGACAGGGCACTTGCCTTTCATTCAGCTGACACAGGTTAGATACTCAGATTCCCATATGGTCCTCTGAGCAGACCATGAGTGAATATTATTATTATTATTATTATTATTATTATTATTATTATTATTATTAGTTGGGGTCCACACCCGGTGATGCTCAGGGGTTACTACTGTCTATGCACTCAGAAATTGTTCCTGGCTTGGGGGACCATATGGAACTCTGGGAATTGAAGCAATGTACGTCCTGGATATGCCGCTTGCAAGGCAAATACCCTACCACTGTGCTATTACTCTGGCCCCCATGAGTGATTCTTGAGCACAAAGTCAACAGTAAAGCACAACCATGGCTGGTTGCACATCTCTCCTTTGGAATTATTTCTTATCAATTATATACAATTGTCCTCAATTTGACGCCACTTTATTATTATTTATTTATTATGTATTTTTATTATTATTTATGGAATAAAAATACACTGCCCTTTTTAATTGCCAAAAACAGTGCCTGGCAGCACCTCTTGGAATTTCTGACACATAATTTAATTTATAGTAGTTTGCTATATTCACATTTTGAATTATGAAGAGGAAAAACCTTAAATTGGGGTCAGAGTTCACATGCATGTTCTATTTACTGAAATAAGATTCAAAACTTGCTTTCGAATGGGATAATTTTATCAGATCACATCTGTAAGAAGACTGCTTCAACAGCTTGATTAACATAAAATGTGAAATTAGATTAACAACATTTAAATTTCTAACACGGGTAAAACCTAGATTCATATTGATAGGAAATTAGGAAAATGAAATTTATTATTCTAAGATCTTATAGACAGAATCTGATTTACTTGTTAATTAGCATACTTTCTCTATTTTAAAAAAATAGAAAATAAGTTATCCATATATCTATTCTTAAATTAAGATACTCTTCATTTTCTATTTTAAAAGTGAGTCTAGAGAGATAGAACAGTAGGTAGATTGCTTGTCTTACACAAGGCAATGTGGAACCAATCCTTGGCATTTCATATGCCCCTCCCCCACTGCCAGAAGTAATTTCAAAGTGCAAAGTCAAGAGTGATCTCTTACCATTGCCAAAAGTGGCTCAAAAGACAAATAAATAATAAAATTTCCCTAGATATTAACTTTTGAGATTTTATCAACTCAACATATATTTTAAAATCTCAATTTTGTTTAATATTGTACAAACTAGTAAAACTAGTTAAATATTGTATAAATTAGTTAAGTATAGGAATCTATTTTTCCAAACTCAATTTTACATAGTCTTTATTATAGCTTTATAATAGCTTTAGATTATGAGAATAAACACTTTGACCTAATTTTTTTTTTTTTACCTTTAAAAAGATCTTGTGTTTCCTTACAAGCTTTATTTAGTTTCCTTACAAACTAGTTAAATAGCTCTTTCCACATGGTTGGAGAGGCAGGATCTGTTTAAAAGAATTAAAGTTAAATTGTGAAAAGTTTTGAGTCAAATGTAATAACATAGGTACTATAAATTTTATTTTTCTTGCTATTGTGTTTTTAGCCCCTTGAACCAGAAAAAAACAAAAAACTTTAACCTCTCATCTTCTATGACCATACTTTTAGCATTTACTTTTCAACTTGAAAGTTACCACCTCGTTATCTGTCAGGCACTTGAGATCAGCCTCAGTTGATTCATTTTCTTCAGCAGTATCATTCCAACAAGAATGGCAAGAGTAAGGGATCCTTTGTGATATTTTCAGTCCAGTCAATTCCAGCCATTAAAATTCATTTTCAAACATAAAACTTCTTTTGAAGATTTATTTAAAAGTATGGAGATGTCATGTTGCCACTTGCATTGTCCATGACTTTGTGGATCTGTATTGCAGGGTTGAAGAGCTTATATGGGAGCAATGCTGGTTCATCAGGATCTTCTGAAGGGCCCCATTGTGAAACTTTATGAGGCTTGTATATCCATGAGTTTTTCCCTTCTAGTTGAACCTCTATTTTCATAGTTAGATGAGTCTATAGTATTGGCCACTTGCACAGACATGATGGAAGTCTTTGGATCATGGACATGGCTTCCAAGGACTTCTGGAAGTACAGAGGTGTCTGGGACTTGGGGTTTGGAGAAAAATGCAGCCGTGCCTACTGCCTAAAGATGTAAACCAAAAACTGGGAGCATATTGCAGTTTGTTGGAGGTAGAAGTCTCTGCAGAGATCAGTGGAAGGGCAGTGAAGTTGGCTAGTGCATGGTAGCAGATGTGGTGGATTTGAGTATAAGGCCCTGGAATACTTTAGCATGGGGTGGGGGGACTTGATCAGGCCCCTTTCATGTGTTCAGCTGTGAGGCCAGTGTATCTATGAATTTTTCCTGCTAGCTAGGTGAAAGACACATTTTTTTAAAATACATTTTTACACTGTGGTCTACAGTACTGTTGCTGATAGAGTTTCTTATATATTCTACCACCATTCAGCACTAACTCCTCCATGTTGTAAATTGCCTTTCACTTTATCCATTCCTTCAAGACCTCAAGTGGCATGTTTCTACTGAATATAAGTTCTCATATTCTTTGTTTACATTGCCTTTGGGCATTTTTTCTTTAATCATTATATTTCTTTATATACAGCATATGAGAGAAATCATTCTCTGTTGGTCTCTCTTCCTCTGACTAACTTCACTTAGAATGTCAGTCTCAAAGTCCCTTCATGGAGCACAAATTTCATGATTTCATCTTTTCTTATTGCCAAATAATTTTTCATTGGGTATATGTACCATAGTTCCATTTTTAAATACATATATTTAAATTATTTAATCATAATGGTTACCAGATTATTCATAATATAGTTGGTTTTGTTTTCACAGATGAAAGTTGGCCATAATTGAATTTCAGTCTTCCAATGTACAATGCATTTTACCAGTATGCATTTGTACCATAGTGTCTTTATCTAGTCATTCTAGGACATTTGCATTGTTTCTAGAGTGTGGCTATTGTGGATAGTACTACAAGAAATGTAGAGGTCAAAACGTTTTTTTCCTATCTTTTCTCATGCATTTGAAGTATATTCTCAATATAGTCTTAATATATTTTGATGATGAAATTACAGCTGATACCAAATCCAAACTTTACATTTCTTTTGGAGGAATAAATAGAATGGGCAGGAAGCAGTAACTGGGTTTCATTTTGATGAATTTGATGAATGTTTTAAGTAATATTCTTGTAAGTATATATCATAAATGACTAGAAATTGTACTCTGAATTTTCAGAGATTATTTATATATAAAATTTTAAAGTCTGAAATTATTTTATTCTAAATATTGTATCATAAATATCTGTAAATAAGATGATTTAATTGTGTGGCTTGGTCATGTGAGCAAAGTGTTGTATGCTTGTCTTTCTTGTGGAAAAATAAGTATTTTATTTTTATTTATTACATTCCTCAAGAAACTTTAATTATATATGTATTGGGTTTTGGATCACACCCACCAGTGCTCAGGGGTTACTCCTGACTCTCTACTCTCAGAAATCGTTCCTGACAGGCTCAGGGGACCATATGGGATGCCAGAATTCAAACCACCGTCCTTCTGCATGTGAAGCAAACACCCTATCTCCATGCTATCTCTCTGGCCCCAAATTTTATATATTCTTATAATTTTTCCTAAAGTAGTGACATTAATCTTTTGGCAAAAATGAGCAACACACTCAGCTACAATCATGGCTTATTCTTGCCTCTGGACTCAGGGAATAACACTTGTTTGTGTGCGTGCAAACAAATGTTCACTTCTTTGAGCCACTACCAGGGACTACAAATGCATTATTGAATTATCCTTACTTGTGTGGGGTCCTCTGACCTTTGTCTTCCAGAACTTCTACAAACAGTGAGTGAAAATTCCTGTGGCTCTACAAACTTTCCTGTGTTTAGTATTTCTTATTTAGCCATGCTAATAAATGGGTTAGTGCACTCATATCATTTTACTTTGCATGAGGAACTTCTTTTTATACACTTATTTTATATTCATTTTTCTTCTTCAGTAAAATATGTTGAAGATTTTGGCTAGTTTAGATTAGGTTGTTTTCTTCTTGTTGTGTTTCATGAGTTCTTTGAGCAACACTAATTCTTTTTGTTTTTGTTTTTTTTTTTTTTTTTTTGAGTCACACCCGGCAGTGCTCAGGGGTTACTCCTGGTTGTCTGCTCAGAAATAGCTCCTGGCAGGCACGGGGGACCATATGGGACACCGGGATTCGAACCAACCACCTTTGGTCCTGGATTGGCTGCTTGCAAGGCAAACGCCGCTGTGCTATCTCTCCAGGCCCGAGCAACACTAATTCTTTAAGAAATGTGTTTTTTTGGGTGGTGGATAGATTATCATATATAAAGATAGTTAAGTACTACTAAAATATTAAAACAAGCCTAGAAGTGATAAACAACAAAAATAACTATTCTTTTTTTCATATGTTTCAGGTTTTTTAACTTAAATAAAAACACAAAAGCTAAAATCTCTTTAAAATATTTTTCTTAAAGTTTTTATAATGTTATGTACCACTACTTTCTTTGGTGCATCCTAATTTACAAAAGATGAGATTTATATGGTTGGCTACTTAGAAAATATATTCAAGTTAGTATTGTAATGAGGTTTACACAAACACCTTATCTAAAACAAGTGCCCTTGCTTGAATTTGAACTCTTATGAGTAACTAAATTTAGGAACATAAGTGGTCTAAACATTGAAAGTGTTGTACTCTGCCAAGGTTGTATAAACACCAAGAGAAGATATGTCTTGAAATATGTTTTTATTTAAATCTTGTCTACCATATTGAGAATCCTTTACAACCAGTCTACCATTTATCTTTATCACTTTTTCTCCAGCAACTATTTCCATCCATAATTCCCAAAAGTACTTTGCATACAATCTTAATCTTTCAAGTTAATTACCAGAACAAAAATTATGTTATTTATCCTATCACTGTTGAAACTTTTCTACTTGACAATGATATCCATATCTCATCTGTCAATAAATAGGTTGGCCTCTCTGCAGTTTCCATCACTTTATTGAAATCCTTAAAAATGGAAAAGGAATCGGAAGTACATATGTTCACTGAGAAAGATGCCTAATATGTAATATTGTTAGTTATTAAACTAATGCCACCCACTTAAAATTACCTTATAGAGGGGCCAGAGAGATAGCGTGGAGATAGGGCGTTTGCTTTGCATGCAGAAGGATGATTGTTCTAATCATGGCATCCCATATGGTCCCCCGAGCATGCCAGGAGCAATTTCTGAGAATAGAGTCAGGAGTAGCCCTGAGCACTGCTGGGAGTGACACACACACACACACACACACACACACACACACACACACACCTAATTGACCTTAAAATTATTAAGAACCTAATTTTAATGACCTAATAGTTCTAAACTAGTTATGATTATACTTACCCCCTGTTATTTAAAACTAATTACACAACTTCTTCTGCGCCGGTCTGCCTGTGTTTCTGAATCCCTGAAGGTTTCCTCAGCAGCCTACGGAGCACACCACCAAAAAAAAATGCATTTTGAAGCTGCCCAGTAAGTACATTATGGCTGCAGGGGTCGCTGTCCAATAAGCTGAGGTCTAGGGCCTGTGGAGGCTCCACCCTGCTGTGCCTTTGTTCACTGTGAGGACTGTCAACTACAGGCAGCAGAAGAACTCGGCCACTTCACTTTGCGGCCAAGCACTCTTTCTAACCAATGAACCCCACCACACTACAAGCTTCAAAATGGGGAAACCTCACAGGCAAACACCATCCACAGAGAATGAAGACGAAAGCTCGGATGACCTAATAAATTCCAACCACTTGATTAACCTTTCAGATAAGAAGTTTAGAAGAGAAATATGGAAGATGTTCGTAGAACTCAAAAAAAAGGATAAATCGATCTGAACAGAACACGAAGATAGAAATCAGAAAACTCCAAACTGAAAAAACAGATTTGAAAAACACGGTTGCTCAACTGAAAACCTCATTGGATAACATCGCCAACAGGGTATAAGCAGCTGAGGAAAGAATCGGAGTACTGGAAATTGTGATGCAGAAACTCAACACAACAGAAGAAATTGGAAAAGAACCTTAAGACAAACGAACAGGCAATGGAAAAAGTACTCAAGGAATGCGAACAGATGAAAATAGAAGTCTTTGATAAAACTCAACAGAAACAACATAAGAATCATTGGAGTCCCAGAAACACAGGAAGGAGATCTCCAGGAAGAATCAACTGTCAAAGACATCATCAAAGAGATACTCCCAGAGTTAAAGACTACATGCAATCAAATCCTGCATGACCAAAAAGTACCAGCTAAAAGAGACTCAAAGAAAAACACCCAAAAAAACTCCCTCATTACAATGACAAATCCCATAGATAGAGATAGAATACTGAAAGCAGCAAGATCAAAAAGGGAAATTACATTCAAAAGAGGATCTCTAAGATTTACAGCAGACATGACACAAGAAACTCTCAATGCCAGAAGACAGTCATGGAATATTGTGACAAGACTGAATGAAATGAATGCCTCACAAGAATACTGCACACAGCCCGAATCACGTTAAGGTTTGAAGGAAGAATACACAGCTTCATGGATAAACACAGCTCAGAAACTTCACAGATGATACACCAGTCTTAAAGGAAAAACTGACAGGTCTACTCTAAGACAAGAGAGACCAACAAACACAGCAAACTTATCTACAAAGATGACATTAAATCCTATGACAATCATCTCCCTCAATGTCAATGGACTAAATTCAACAATTCAAAGACACAGAGTGGCAAAATGGGTCAGAAGATGAATACAACCTTCTGATTCCTACAAGAAACACATCTGAATAGTCAGAACAAACATAGACACAAAAATCAAAGGCTGGAGGAAAATTATCCAAGCAAACAACACCCTCAAAAAAGATGGGGTGGCCATATTAATATCTAATGACACCACTTTATACCAGAAAAGTGGTAAGGGACAAAGATGGACACTATGTACTAATCAAGGGATATGTACAGGAAGAAATCAGACTATTAAACATATATGCACCCAATGAGAGACCAGCAAATTATCTAATACAATTACTGACAAATCTGAAAGAAGAAATCAATAATAACACAATAATTGTGGGAGACTTCAACACGGCCCTATCAACACTTGATAGGTCAACCAGACGGAAACCCAACAAAAACATACTAGCCCTGAAAAGAGATATGGAAGAAAGAGGACTAATAGATATATACAGGACACTCCATCCCAAAAAACATGGATACACATTCTTTTCCAATGTACATGGGTCATTCTCCAGAATAGATGACATGCTGACACATAAAACATATCTCCATTAAATCAGGAGAATAGAAATATAGCAGCCTAACTTTGCTGACCACAAGGCTCTGAAATTAGATATGAACTACAAAGCCACACAGAAGAAAAACTTTAACAATTGGAAATTAAACACCCTGCTACTGAACAACCAGTGGATCCAATATGAAATCAAAAAGGAAATCAAAACTTTACTGGAAAAAAATGATAATGAAGACACAAACTGCCAGAATCTATGGGACACGACAAAAGCAGTCCTGAGAGGAAAATTTATAGCTCTACAACACACATCAGGAAGGAAGAAGGGGCATACCTGAACAACTTAATGATGCAGCTCAAAAAATTAGAAAATGACCAACAAAAGGAACCAAAAATAGGGAGACAGAAGGAAATAACAAAGCTAAAAGCATAATTAATGAAGTGGAAAACCAAAAAACAATCCAAAAGATCAATGAAAGCAGAAGTTGGTTCTTTGAAAAAATAAACAAGATTGATAGACCATTGGCAAAACTCACAAAGAAAGAGAGAAAGAGAAAGCTGATAACCCTATTAGAAATGAAAAGCGGGAGATCACGACAGATATCACAGAGATCCAAAGGGTAATCAGAGACTACTTTGAGAAACTTTATGCTACTAAACATGAGAACCAGAAGAAATGGAAAAAATTTTGGACACTTATAACCTTCCACATTTAAGTAAGGAGAATGTAGCATATCTAAACACCCTCATCACTACTGAGGAAATTGAAATTTAATCAAACATCTGCCCAAAAAGAAAAGCCCAGGCCCAGATGGTTTTCCTAATGAATTTTTTCAAATCTTTCAAGAGGAGCTACTACCAATCCTACCCAAGCTCTTCCATGAAATTGAAAAAACAGGAACACTCCCAAACAGCTTTTATGAAGCCAACATCACCTTGATACCAAAACCAGACAGAGATACTTCCAAAAAAGAAAGTTACAGACCAATATCCCTGATGAATGCTGATGCAAAGATCCTCAACAAAATCCTGGTAAATAGGATCCAATGCATCATCAAGAAGATCATACACTACGACCAAGTAGGCTTGATCCCAGGAATGCAAGGATGGTTTAACATCCATAAATCTATCAACGTCATACACAACATCAACAAGAAGAAATATAAAAATCACATGATCATATCAATAGACGCAGAGAAAGCATTTGATAAGGTCCAACACCCATTCTTGATCAAAACTGTCAGCAAGATGGGAATGGAAGGAACCTTTCTCAATTTAGTGGAAGTCACCTACCACAAGTCAATGGCAAATATTATCCTCAATGGAAAAAAACTAAAAGCCTTTTCTCTAAATTCTGGTATAAGACAAGGCTGTCTGCTCTCACCAGTCCTCTTCAACATAGTACTGGAACTTCTTGCTATAGCAATCAGGCAAGAAAAAGATATCAAGGGAATCCAGATAGGAAAGGAAGAAGTCAAGCTCTCATTGTTTGCAGACTACATGATACTCTACTTAGAAAACCCTAGAGACTCTATTAAAAAGCTTCTAAAAACAATAGATTCATATAGCAAGGTGGCAGGCTACAAAATCAACCTACAGAAATCAATGGCCTTTTTATACACCAATAATGATAGGGAAGAGATGGATGTAAGGAAGGCAATCCTATTCATAATAGTGCCACACAAACTCAAATATCTTGGAGTCAACTTGACCAAAGACTTGAAGGACCTATACAAAGAAAACTATAAATCCCTGCTCCAAGAAATAAGAGAGGACACACGGAAATAAAAACACATATACTGCTCATGGCTTGGCAGGATTAACATCATTAAAATGGCAATACTCCCCAAAGCATTATACAGATTTAATGCGATCCCCTTAAAAATACCCATGACATTCTTCAAAGAAGTGGATCAAACACTTATGAAGTTCATCTGGAACAATAAACACCCTCAAATAGCTAAAAAAAAAAAAAACTCCTAGGGAAAAGGAAAATGAGAGGCATTACTTTCCCCAACTTTAAACTGTACTACAAAGCAATAGTTATCAAAGCAGCATGGTATTGGAATAAAGACAGACCCTCAGATCAGTGGAATAGGCTTGAGTTCTCAGAGAACATTCCCCAGACATAAATTACCTAATTTTTGACAAAGGAGCAAGAAATCCTAAGTGGAGCAGGGAAAAATCTCTTCAAAGTGGTACTGGCAGAACTGGTTAGCCACTTGCAAAAAAGCGAACATAGACCCCCAGTTAACATCATGTAAGAAGGTAAAATCCAAATGGATTAAAGACCTTGATATCAGACCTGATACCATAAGGTATATAGAACAACACGTCGGTAAAACACTCCATGACATTGAGACTAAAGGCATCTTCAAGGAGGAAACTGCACTTTCCAAACAAGTGGAAGCAGAGATCAACAGATGGGAATACATTAAACGAGAAGCTTCTGCACCTAAAAAGAAATAGTGCCCAGGATACAAGAGTCACCAACTGAGTGGGAGAAACTATTCACCCAACAGCTTTCAGATAAGGGGCTCATATCCAAAATATACAGGGCACTGACAGACTTTACAAGAAAATAACATCTAATCCCATAACAAAGGGGGAGAAGAAATGGACAGACACTTTGATAAAAAAAAAAAGAAAAGAAATACAAATGGCCAAAAGGTACATGAAAAAATGCTCCTCGTCACTAATCATTAGGGAGATGCAAATCAAAACAACGATGAGGTACCACCTCACACCACAGAGATTGGCACTCATCACAAAGAATGAGAATAATCAGTGCTGGCAGGGATGTGGAGAGAAAGGAACTCTTATCCACTGTTGGTGGGACTGCCGTCTAGTCCAACCTCTGGAAAGCGATATGGAGATTCCTCCAAAATTTGACAATTGAGCTCCCATTTGACCCAGCTATTCCACTCCTAGGGATATACCCTAAGAACACAAGAATACAATACAAAAACCCCTTCCTCACATCTATATTTATTGCAGCACTATTCACAATAGCCAGGCTTTGGAAACAACCAAGATGCCCTTCAACAGATGAAACGGCTAAAGAAACTATGGTACATATACACAATGAAATATTATGCAGCCTTCAGGAGAAATGAAGTCATGACATTTTCTTATACATGGATGTACATGAAATCTATCATGCTGAGTGAAATAAGTCAGAGGGAGAGAGAGACGCAGAATAGTCTCACTCATCTATGGGTTTTAAGAAAAATAAAAGTCATTTTTGTAACAATCCTCAGAGACAAGGAGAGGAGGGTTGGAATTTCCAGCTCACTTCATGAAGCTCACCACAAAGAGTGTTGAGTGCAGCTATTAAAATAACTACTCAGAGAACTACCATAATCATGTGAATGAATGAGGGAACTGGAAAGCCTGTCTGAAGTGCAGGTGGGGGTGGGGTGGGATGGAGGGAGATTTGGGACATTGGTGGTGGGAATGTTGCATTGGTGAAGGGGGTGTTCTCTACATGACTGAAACCTAATCACAATCATTCATGTAATCAAGATGTTTAAATAAAGAAAAAAAATGTCCTACTGAAAAAGAATTCTCCTAATACTTTGTTTTAAGAGGATAGAAAATTGAAAACAGAAGATTCATGTTAAACACATGAGTATATTTCCACATGCAAATAAAAGAATATTGATCCTAACTGGACAATTAAAAAAACTAATTACACATATAAAACAACATAATTTTCCACATTCTGTGGGTTTCAACCACATAATTAAACAGCTTGTTTCAGCCATGTGGTAACTACAGAAAAATCATGCAATTTTCTGCAGATACAAACAAACTCTCACACTGCAGCCTTTTGTCTGAAGACTTTTGTCCACCAGAGACACACAAATGAATTTAGGAATCAATTTAAGGTGTTTGAAATATTCTAATCCCACTTCAGTTGTTGTTGTTATTCACCAATAAATTTTGGTTAGAGTGCACTCTAATATTTGCTTGAATAGACTATTGTAACAAAAGTTTTAACTTCTCTTGGCAAAGTATCTTTTATTTAGTTCCATCAGTTATTTTATTTTGTTCCATCAGTTAACCTAACCTTTAAAAGTCCTAAAAAATATTTGAATTAATTCAACAAATGCAGGCTTGCTGTAGTTCTAAATAATTCTTGAAGTAAATTTAAAAAAGAGCAAGGATGTCTGAATTTCTGGTGGTAGAGACCCCCAGATATGCCACAATTCAACCTAGGGTATCATATGGTAGTCAGGTCCTATAATATTAGTCTTCGAAACTGAGCACTTAACTGAAAAGCTGAAGCACTCACAGAGTTCAGAGAAACTGAAGAACGTTTGATCCTATTTAGTTGATAAGCCAATGTCTGGACCTTCTGACATGTAGCAAGTTTCCATGTTATAAAGACGCAAAGAATAAATAAATAAATAAAAGTATTAACAATTTACATCAAGGAAATCACTGAGAAGTAGGGTTTGTAAGAAGAATAAGGAGAAAGGAAGAAGCTATGGCTAGACAACCAGAATAAATTATTTGGTGTTTTCTAACCTGTTTTCCATAGTCCAACTCACTGTAAAATAAATCTCAGAGGGTTTATGTGTGAACTTCTAATTCTTCAGTCTTCACCAGAGTAGAAGCAAGTCTATTTTAAATTGTTCTTTTCTACTCTTTGTTTCTGTATTTAAAAGTGTATCCTCAACTTCTAAAATTTCCTAAATTATACTGAATTTATCCAAAGTTTTAAGTGGCATAGAAGTCTGAGGATCTGAGGATAAAGAAATGGTCTCAATTCCTTTGAATTGGCACTGGAAATAAGTAAAGCAAAATAGGAAAATAAGACAGAGTTAGCTATTTAATTACTCATTAAATTAGAAGGGTACACTGGGGCAATGGGCCCAGAGCCAAAAGTAGGTTGTGCTGGCCTAATAAAATAAAAAAGTAACCCAATATCTGACAAGATATTGAAATTGCAAGAAATAAAATTTTTAACACACTGGATTTTTTGTGAGCTTGGTATAATAGCTGTTTGTCCCTAGAAGTTGTGTTCTAGGAAAGGTCTGCCTGAACTTCCTGGGAAGTCATTTAAATAAGGTTTTTTTCTTGACAATTTCAGATGTCAGAGTAAATACAAGATGAGCTCTATGGAAGATGAACAGAGGCAACAAAACTCTTGATACTTGAGGTTTTCAGTGATGTTGGAGGTTTGTGGGCCACAATAAGAGAAATAGCCAAAAAACAAACCTCACCCAGACAACCTGAAAAATAGAGAAGAAATGAATACATTCTAAAAATATTCTCCATAAGAATTTAAAGAGTGACAAGAATTAAGTCCTGGAAGAATCAGGATAGATCGTGACATTAATGATAGCTAATGGCCCCTGTCTCTTGATTTAACCTCATAATTCTTTAAAGATTTTCTATACAAATTATCTGTCCATAAAGATTAACTATATTTAGCTGAAACTGAACTATATTTCTCTGAAAGGGGATGGATGAAAAGCAAGAACCCTGGGCCCGGAGAGATAGCACAGCGGTGTTTGCCTTGCAAGCAGCCGATCCAGGACCAAAGGTGGTTGGTTCGAATCCCGGTGTCCCATATGGTCCCCCGTGCCTGCCAGGAGCCATTTCTGAGCAGACAGCCAGGAATAACCCCTGAGCACCGCCGGGTAACCAAGAAAAAAAAAACACAGAAAAGTAAGAAACCTGTGACCTAATAACAGGAATCTAGAACTGGAATGTGAAGAGGGTGTAATGGGCATGTTCAGGGTTCCATACAGAGAATGACCAGACAAGGTCCTGGGGAGCTGCCTAACCTCTGCCAGAGACATCACTCTCATCCTAAACTGAGTTGGTGATAAACAGAAAGTTGGCTCTGTAAGTACCTCCTCAAGAGTGCCTTGATGATTCTTCTTGTTATCAAGAAGGCAAAGTTCACTTCAGAATTTACACCTATCAAGCACTTGAGCTCCAGGCAAGTATCATTCACAAGCCGGAAGTGTTCTGAACCATAATCTAAATTTTTGTGGAAACAGTATTACATATGCATTACTTATAAAAAATGATTGTCCATTGGTGAAAGATTCAACCTCAGGCCCCTTATCCCTCTCTACAACCAGGTTAGTTCCAACCTTCCCATCCTGGCTGGTGCCCCAAGAAATCAGTCTCATCCTGAGGGTTTTTCAATAGCATTCCAAATTACCCAGGCATGAGAAACATAAGGATTTGCTATGATTAGCAAGACATTCACTTTATTGTAATGATTCTGAAGTTTCTTTTTATTGTTATGACTCTAAAAAGGCCAACTGTAAGGAAAGATATTTACAGTACAAAGTATTAAGTCAAAGGATGGGAGGGCATACTTAACATGTAGAAGCCCCGGTTTCATCCTAGGCATTGCAAGGTCCCCTGGTCAATAGAGAGATCAGCCTCTTAAAGCAAACAAACAAAAAACAACTATATATGTGTAGTTAAAATTAAAAATAAAGTAAGTGTTCACCCATTGTTCTTATACTCAGTATTCCAAGAGTTACTGTAGATTGTGGGTCGATTGTAAGCCATCTGAATGAATAAATATTTATTTCTAATAATTCATGATATCAATATCATAATGTTTCAGAGTTTAATCACTCTCCCATCTCGTGATTTAGCCTTGTGGTTCTTTAAAGGTTTTCTAGATAGATTATCTCTTTAGAGGAAACTGAAAAACTGAAAATATTTAACTGAAAAACAGAGCATCTGTATATCTTCTAAGGATGTTTTAATTTTTTTCTTGGGAATCTGTAATTTGTGATTCAAAAATTTAAAAACCTATTAAATCCACCAAATGGACATTGTTTTTTATTTAAATACTGTAGTTACAAGTTTGGTCATAATACCCAAAGATAAAGTTGTTTATGATTGAGTTACAGTCATACAATGTTCAACCTTCACCAGTATGCATTTCTGCCACCAAGACCCAGTGTTCTTAGTTTCCCTCTTACCCTCCCTGATGCCCTCTTCCTACCCACCCATCCTCTCTCGCCTATCTCTGGGGCAAGCTTTTTACTTTCTCTCTCTCTTTCTCTGTCTTTCTTACTATCTCTATTTCTCTCTCTCTCTTCCTCTTTACCTCATTACATTTATGTTTACACTACTATTAATGAAGAGTGTCATGCATGTCACTTTGTCCACTTTAGCAACCAGTTCTTGTCCAGAGTGTTCAGGTCCAACTGTCACTTTCATAGCAGACCCTTCACTACTCTAACTGCACACTCTGCTCTTTGTGGCAAGCTTCCTACCATAGACTGGTCCACCTAATCCTCATATCATATTGTCTCTGGGTATCATCAACACACTATCTTTTATTTTTCTTAAAAACCACAAATGAATTTTGGACACTGCTCCCACGTATATGTTGACTATTACAGTGTTCGGAGTTTCTACCATGTTAAACCCTGTTATTTGATTGTTAAGTATTAGTTGTGTATAAAATATGTGTTCTAGGTGTTTCAGAATAGTGCTACCATTCTGTATTTTTCTTTTGTCTTCTGACTTACTTCGTTTAACATAACATGATCTAGGTCCATCCACGTTGCTGCAAAGTCTGTGATTGTATCATTTCTAACTGCCATGTAATATTCCATTGTATATATATACCACATCTTAATGATCCATTCATCTGTTGTTGGACATCGAGGTTGGTTCCAAGATTTGGCTATTATACTGATTGCTGCAATAAATAGTGGGGTGCATATGTATTTTGGAATGAATGTCCTTCCATCTTGGGGGTATATGCCTAGGAGAGCAATTGCTGGGTCAAATGGTAGCTCAATTCTGAGTTCCTTGAGCACTCTCCAGACTTTTCTCCATCTTTCTAGATCTTCCTTTTCCAGTCTTGGAAGAGGGTGTTTGTCCAAGAATCTGTCGATTTCTAGTGGGTTATCTAGCCTAGTTGAATAAAGTTGTTCATAATATGATCTCATGATATGTTGTATTTCTTGGGGTTCTGATGTAATCTCTCCCCTTTCATTCGTCATCCTAGTGATTTGGGTGTTTTCCCTCTTTTTTTTTGGTGAGTTTTGCCAATGGTTTGTCTATCTTGTTTATTTTTTTGAAAAACCAACTCCTGGTCTCATTAATTTTTTGTATTGTTTTCTTAGTTTCTATGTTGTTTATTTCTGCTCTGGTTTTTATTATTTCTTGCCTTCTGGTTGTGGTTGGATTTCTCTGTTGCTGTTGTTCCAATTCTTTGAGGTGATCTTTTAAACTGTTGGTTTTGTTATTTTCCTGTTTCTTGACATAGGCCTGTATTGCTATGAGTTTCCCCCTAATTACTGCTTTTGCTGTGTCCCATAAATTTTGACATGTTGTCTCTTCATTGTCATTCGTCTCAAGGAATCTTTTTATTTCTTTCTTGAGTTGTTCTTTGATCCAGCTGTTGTTAAGCAGCATGTTGTTTAATCTCCAGGTATTAGTTTTCCTCCATTGCTTCTTCTTGACATCAATTATAAGCTCTGTTGCATAGTGATCTGAAAGGGTACTTCTAATTATCCTTACCTTTGTAGTCTTATGTAAGTTGGCTTTGTATCCTAAGACATGGTCTATTCTGGAGAAGGTTCCATGTGGGTTTGAGAAAAATGTATATGCTACTTTCTGGGGATGAAGGAATAATGCAAAATTTTGATTACACAATATACCATAAAGAAAACAATAACAACAGAAACGGCAGCATAGAGAGAACAGGTAGGTAATCAGACTTCTACAACAAAGGCCCACAATAATCCCTTGGAGTTCGTATACAGGAACTCAAGTATAGAACACCAAGGGAAATCACGGACTGCAATGGCAACATACCATAACACTACCTTTTAATGCCTTTATCTTACTATATTTTAAATAACCTCTCAGCTTTTCTGTCCACAGGCGCCCTTGGATACAAAGGGTGGACAAACTAAGGTGGCAATTCGGGATACCACACGGGATACCATACCTTGCATGCACTACGAGATGGCCACGAGAAAACTCTTTAACATACACTTTATCTCTAGGTAATACCTCCATTTAGGAATTGAAGCACTTGATCATTCAGATCATCGAAGCAGTACCTGAGACGTACAGACTTAAACCACAGGCTCTATTCTTCGAACACTTTTAATCAAACCAGCATTCCCTTGCTATTCTCTCCTCTCTTCTTACTACTTTTCTTTTCTTTTCTTTTTTTCTCTATTCTGCTTATTACTTTTTTCCCTTTCTCTTCCCCTTTTCTCTCTAAGGTATTTTCTCTTTTCTCTTCCTTCATACCCTTCCCATATACCTTCTCCTTTCTCCCCTCCGGAAATCCAACTATCCCTTTACCCCTCAATCCCATTCAGATCTACCACCATATTAAAATTTTTCACCCTCAGTCCTTATTCTATTAGGCATCAAGATCGACCTCCTACTCAACGAACCAGTACCCTGCACCCAGGCGAGGGGACACCCAGATAAACCCACACCTCGTCTCCTGAAAGAAAAGACAGCCAACTCCCCTGTGGACTCATGCTGCAAGGCCCTCCCTACTAACTCTCCCTAACGCGGACTGTTCCTTGAAACTGGGCCTAGGTCCAAAAGTATCCCCAATGCAAGAACTCTTCCAAGACCTCCCTGCCGCAAATTTTAATAATCTGAAGGTCAGGGGATGTGTTAGGAAGATGCCTGGGAACCCACACACCACAAGAAAAACCCAAAAGACAATGGGAAAAACTGTACTTCCAACATAGGCATAAAACCTGTAATACACCACCTCTTACCTGCTCTCCCCCAAATGTAAGGTAGTCCTCAGCACCACTTTGGTTCCTTAAAAACTTCGCTAACTTATTTTATTTTTATTTATTTTTTTGTTTTGTTTTGTTTTTTGTTTTGTTTTTTGTTTTTGTTTTGTTTTGTTTTTAATTTATTTGTTTATCTTTTTTAAATGATTGTCCTACATATATATTGGTGAGCACATACTTTTTTAATTCCCTTTTTTTTTTCCCCCTCGTTTTTGGGTATGTGACCTGTTTTGGTTATCCCATCAATCCACCCACAAATATACAGACATTATAATGTAGCACCACTTCCCCCTGCAAAGGCACACTAAGTAAAGGGGAAATCTTACATATAAAAAAAAAAAGAGCTCCTATCTACTAGAGAAAGGAACTCATAGTTGTTTACAATATGGGGATATCTCCTGCCTTGAAAATATGTCATGTGGAATCAACTTAGACCTCAGGTGATTAGATACCATTCATTCAGCCTTGAACCCTTGATCCCCGACATAGAAACGGCACAGCTCTTCACAACAGCTGCAGGAAACAAACTTTATCCGGGACAGCCTTGATACGTCGGGACTAACAACAAGGCCCAGCTCTAACATGTTATCCTGACAACGAGGAAAATGCGAACATCTTGACCTTAGAGCAGATTAGCCTACCTTACCAACTAACGACAAGACAAAACCAGAAGTCTTGGCACCCTTTGGTAAGTCCAAAAACCAAGATCGGGATTTGCAGATGACTGGCTGCAAGAACCACGACCAGACTGTATACATCTTGGGACCAATAAAAAAGCCCTAGTTTAGGGCTTGAACTATGACCTGCACAATAATCATGATCCCCAGTCCCAAAAGGTCCGGCAGAGATAATCGTAACGGAATGGGGCTTTTGGAAGCACAAAGAAAGACGCTATCCTAGGTGCCACCCTAGGTTCAATGCAAAGACCAAGATCACCAACCACAGAAGATGGATTAAAATGACACTGAGGGAACAGAACCTCTAGAACCACAAAGACTGACTTCATCATAAGTCCCACCTCAGGATCTGTGCAGATACTGAGACCTCTAAACATAGAGCAGAAGTCTTCCACACACCAAAAAAACAAAAACAAAAACAAAAAAACACCATCGGGAAAGTAAAGGATCCTGATCATGAGCAAAGTCTAGAGTTGATCTCATGACAGTATGCTCCAAGGACAGAGAAACCCCATATCTCTTAGGCCAAGTGAATTCCTTTTCGAATGACCCCAACATTTACTGTGCCAGGGCAGGAGGGAAAAAACAAATACAAAAAGCACAAAATCTTGGTTATTTTTATATAAATATATATTACCTTTATTTATTATTGTTATTATTATTTTTGATTTATTTATCTATTTTGGTCGATTTTTCTGTTTGGGTGCGATTATTGAAAGTGTTGTCCCCAATTATATTTATTTATTTTTTTCTTTCTTCCTTTCTTCTCTTTCGTTATGTGCTATACCATGTTTCTTAATTCAAGATTCAAGACCATGGCGTGATTTTTGTTTGTTTGTTTTAGTTTTTGTTTTTGTTTTTTTTTGTTGTTGTTGGTTTGTTTGTTTTGTCTGTTCTTTGAGGTGCTTATCGATATAGCTGGAGCCCTCAATTCATGGGAGGACTGCCCTGGTTTGTCTCTAAGGAGGCGAGATTGGGGAACAGGTGACTGGGCTGCTAGAGCAGTTCACATGATCTGTGGTGGTTATTCATTGAAAATGTACCTCATTATATCTGCTTTTGCTTTTCTTGGGCAGCCCTGTCAGCCAACCCACCAGCTGTTAAGCAGTTTACAAGTAAATGTAATTTTTTTTGTTGTGGGGTTTTGGTTTTTTTTATATTTTATATTACATTTTGTTTAAAGTCCTATGAATGTATATGTGTGATTAAATGGCTTTTTCTATTTGAAAAAAAAAATAAATAAAAACCATTACAAAAAGAAAGTGTACAAAAAATAAAATTAAAATCCATTATAAAAAAAATATATGCAGAAGTCATTTTGCCACCAACCTCAATATTTCCTTTTCATTCCAAAGTTCAATCAGTTAAATATTGCAGAAACAAGTTGAAAAAAATTGTAAAAATATATGTTTGAATAAAGATGCCAAGTTTTGCAGTATAAAAAAATAGCTGAAGATATTATTAGTTATGAATTGTATTAATCTGTTAATTACACATACATCATTAATGTTTTAATATTATATATTCCTCTATGTGAATTACCAAACAATTATAATGTTATCATGTGTCAATATTTTGCTTTATATTTACTTTAATATAGAATCCTTTATCTATATAATATTTATTTAATATACTAATTATATATGTATATATACACACAGGAGGAAAAAGAGAGAAAGAGGCATTGATTATAGTATTGCAGAAACAAAATTCCATGACTATGGGATGAAGAGACAATCTTAAATATTTTTAATATACGTTTAATTTGTAGCATCGGTCACAGATCTATTTAGTTATGAACCTTAAATTGGAATGAAAAATAAATCTTTATTTCAAAATAAAAAAAAAGAGAATGAAAATGAAACGTTGTGCCCAGAATTTGAATTTTCACCAGAATAATCTATCAGAGAAACATACTTACAAGACAGACAACCATATAATTAAAGCGCATCGAATCTGCTAAGAAAAAAAAAACCACAGATGAGTGAAATTATTATAGTTGTTTTTTCTTTTTTAAGAGAGAAAATTCTATTTATTAGAGTATTTAGTGGCCGGAGTGGTGGTTCAAGCGGTAGGGTGACTGCCTCACATGCACTAACCTAGGATGGACCATGGTTCAATCTGCCAGCATCCTACCTATATGGTCCCCCCACGCCAGGAGCAATTTCTGAGTGCATAGCCATGAGTAACCTCTGAGTGTCACCAGGTGTGACCCAAAAAACAAAAACCAAAAAAAAAAGTATTTAGAGGGGCCAGAGTAGTAGCACAGTGGTAGGGTGTTTGCTTTGCATGTGGCTGACCCAGGAAGGACCCGCGTTTGATCCCCAGCATCTCATATGGTCCCCCAAGCCAGGAGTGATTTCTGAGCACAGAGCCAGGAGTAAACCCTGTGCACCTCTAGGTGTGGCCCAAAACAAACAAACAAAAAAAGTATTTAGAAATTTTTTCACCACATTTTGTGTCTACTGGGTCTTTTTCCCTCTTTTTCTTTCCTTTCAGGTATTCATCTTCAGTCAGATCTTGGAATTTCATTAGTGACAAATAAATTCTATTCTAACTTACTTTCCTGCTCTTACCTTATTTTCTAGAAGCTATTAAAGTGCATTCTCTAATAGCATGAAGGTAAGGCTTTTGCCTTGCATGCAGAAGGTCAGTGATTTGAATACCTGTATCCCATATGGTCCCCCGAGCCTGCCAGGAGCTATTTCTGACTGTAGAGCCAGGAGTAACCCCTGAGTGCTGCTGGGTGTGACCCAAAATCCAAAAAAGAAAAAAAAGTTTAAAGTGCATTCTCTAATTTAGCACTGACTTGGATAGTACTTTGTCCCAACACAAATATTTTATTTAACACATCCTCTATCATTAATAGGAAATAAAAGAAAGCTTAAGAAAGTCCCAACTTCTTGGATAGAACTAAGATTCTTTAATCCACATTTATCCAAAATTCTGCCAACTTAATTAAGTGATCCTTTTTCCCAGATGTTCTTGAAGGAAAGACTTTCATCTCTGAAAGACCTTTTGGTCCTTTTATCAGTAGTAGGTTACTCTGAGGTTTTCACAAGAAGGTTATGTGAAAACTTCTCTTGACTTTGTATACTGAATTTTAAACCCAGAGGAAGACCTCTTGCACTCAAGTAACTTCCCTTTAGTGACCCCTCCCAGGCTTAACTCCAGTAACCTTACTCAATTCAAAGGTGAGAAAGTCCAAGTTCTGTTCCTGCCCCACCAATAATTTTGTGCTCTTGGGTAACTTGTGTTATGAGTAAGAGAAGAGAAGAGAAGAAAATGTATAACTAGCTCAATATCCTCAAGCTTCATTTTTGAGAAGATGTGACAATTTCCAGGCTCCTCAAGAAAGCTTGAGGGGTTTGAGACCCTCTTCAAAACCATCCAGGCTCACTTCCAAATATGTCATTCATTTCTAATGACTCTTACACTTTAGCTTTAAACAGAAGAAAACCTCTCAAGAGCTAGTATTAAAATATAAATTAATATTTTCTTTTTTATTAAATGACCATGATATAGACAATTACATAGCAGAGGATGGTTAAGTTTCAGTCATGTAATTTCCCCAAGCCTGTCCCTTCACCATTGTAAACTTCTCATCACCAGTGTTCCCATTTTCTATTCAATCCCCTACCAGATTGTCTCTTCTCTATCTCTCTATATACCTCTTTTTACCCATTTGTAGGCATTGTGGTTTATTGAAAAATTCAATGACACAATTAAAGGGTGTTATGTAATAATAAAATAGTAAGATAGTAAGGAGAGGTAGTAAGGAAAGTTTTGATATAAGAGATGAAAATTCTAAATATAATTTTCAATGGTTTTTGTCAAGCCTTGTCTGTCTCTTTTCTCTTTTTTTCTTTTCTTTTTTTAGACAACACACAACTGTGCTCAAGGATTACCACTGGCTCTTTGTTCAAGGATCACTCCAACAGGCTCAGAGAACCATATGTGGTATCAGGAATGAACTAGTGTTGGTTGTGTGTAAAGCAATGCCTTCACCACTATACTTTCTTTAGCCCCTATTTTCCACAATTTTTATTTATACACTTTAAGGGAGAGGGGAAGAACAAGTAGTAAGGGAAATAATATCAGAAAAATTTCCCACCCTCTGGAAAGAGGCAAACAGTGCAAATCCAAGTAGCAAAAAGAGTTGAAAATAAAATAGAACCTAATAGATCAACACCAAGACATATAGTAATCCAAATGGAAAAAAAAGAAGAAAGATGACTTTTTTAAAGCAATAAGAGAGACAGAAAACCTCAAGTACAAATGAAGAAACATCAAAATCAAACCAGATCTCCCATTTAAAACAATTCAAGCAAAAAGACAGTGGGATGACAATTAAACTACTGAATGAAAGAAACTTCCAACCTATAGTCCATTACCTGGCAAAATTCTCATTCACATGGAAGGGAGGACTAAAAACATTCTCAGACAAAAAAGAACTCACATTATTTGCCCTAACCAAACTGACCCTAAATGAACTACTCAGGGATGAATTACACAACTCAAACACCCAATTGTAACAACAATAACCCTACACAATATAATAGCACAACAACTCTTTCTGTCAGTAATCTCCTTAAATGTCAATGGACTAAACTCTCCCATTAAAAGACACAGAATAGAGGTTGGATCAGAAAACAAAAACCGGATATCTGCTGCCTGCAAGAACAAGACAGACAAAGGCTTAAAATAAAAGAATGGAAATTAATTACTCAAGACAATGGAAAATAAAAGCTGGGACAGCCATTCTTATATCAGACAAATTTGCATTCAACCTCAAGAAAGTGTTCAGAGACTAAAAGAGTCACTACTTATTGATCTGGGGATGAGGCCAAGAATACTAACTCTGATAAACATGTATGCACCATATGTAGAGCCAACAAAATACATAAGGCACTTGCTCACAAAGCTAGAGAAACATATGGAAGGAAACATGACAGTAGTCAGAGACTTCAACACACCTTTATCACACTAGAAAGATCCAGTAGGCAGAAAACTATCAAAGATATAAGAGCCCTAATTGAGAAACTAGAAGAATTAGGACTAATGGATTTATACAGGGCCCTCAGAAAGCAGAATACGCATTCTTCTTAAGTGCACATTGACCCCTTCTAGAACAGACCGTGCCTTAGGATATAAATCTAACTTGCATGAAGTCACAAATATAAGGATTATAAGAAGCACCCTATCTGATTACAATGCAATAGAGATCAAGGTTGCCTGTAAAAATAAAGTATGGAGAAAAATCCAACATCTGGAGATTATGCAACATGCTGTTCAACAACAGCTGAATCAAAGAAGAAATAAAGGAAGAAATAAAAAGATTCCTTGAGATGAATGACAATGAAAAAACAAATTGTAAAAATCTGTTTGACATGGGGCCGGAGAGATAGCATGGAGTTAAGGTGTTTGCCTTGCATGCAGAAGGTAGGTGGTTCAAATGCCGGCATCCCATATGGTCCCCTGTCTGGTCCCCTGCCAGGAGCGTTTCTGAACGTAGAGCCAGGAGGAACCCTTAAGCGCTGCCGGGTGTGACCCAACAACCAAAACAATCTGTTTGACATAGCAAAAACAGTGATTGGGGGAAACTCATAGCAATACAATCCTTAGAGACAAAGAGAGGAGGGCTGGAAGATCCAACTCACTTCATGAAGCTCAGCACAAAGAGTGGTGAGTGCAGTTAGAGAAATAACTACACTGAGAACTATCATAACAATGTGAATGGATGTGGTAAGTGGAAAGCCTGTCTAGAGTACAGGTGGGGGTGGTGTGGGCAGGAGGGAGATTTGGGGCATTGATGGTGGGAATGTTGCACTGGTGAAGGGGGCTATTCTTTACATGACTGAAACCCAACTACAATCATATTTGTAATATAGGTGTTTAAATAAAGATATTAATTAAAAATTACAAATGATGATAGGGATAAATAGGTAGATAGTCTATGTTAAAAGAAATAGTATGATAAAATGTTAATTATATCATCTTTGTGTTTTCTATATAATTAGGTTACAATTTTTGTAGGTCTAATTTTTCACCTTAAAATATTAAAAATATTAATGAGAGGGTTAAATAGATAGTGCAGAAGGTAAGATGCTTGCCTTGGACAATGTTGACCTGGGATTGATGCTCATTTTAATAATGAAATAGTGTGATAGAAATGGATCATTAGTACAGCTGACAAGACACTTGCCTTGCACAAAGCCAACCAGGGATTGGTCGCTGGCATCACAGTTGCTCCTCCACATTCCCCAGGAGAGACCCCTGAGTACAAAGCTGAGCATAAGCCCTGACTACAGCTGGGTGTGTTTCTCCCAAGAAAAGAATATATGATATGTTCCTAGTTCAAATATGCCCTCACATTTTAAAGGTTTGGATAAATCAATACCTATAGGATGAATAGCATCTTAATGTTAAACATTTAAGCTGTTTAGTTTTTAGAGTAACATACTTTAAAATTGGACACACATACATGCACAGACCACCACCAGAGCTATCTGGGATTAGCCCCTGAGCACTGACTGATGTGCAAAACCAACAAGCAAAAAGAATATGATATGTTATCCTTAATTCAATAACACACTTTTAAAAATTCACAATTTGGAGTTGTATGTGTTAGTCCCTTTGGGAGAGAGGAGGCAATAGAAAGATCTAATAAGGGGTCACTCATATTACAATAATGGTTAAAAGTCCATACAACTTGTTCTGCAATTGTATATGCCAGAAGGAGCTGCATGCAAACAAAACACTTGGCCTGCTCATTGTGGTGTAGATTACAGCCCCATTTTATTCCTCTTTCTTGGCTCTGTCAATAACATGAAACCACTGAAACCACTGAGCAGACAAACATGCCTGCTCACGGGCCAGAAGACAATTTCCCTTTCCCAGCAGAAGTTTAGGGCCCTTCCCTGGACTTTCCAGATGACCTTTCCAGCTGGCTTCTTTAACAGTTCTCATTCTGATGACCTACCTAAGCAAATAGCAGTACATTGTGCCTGGTCATAAAGGTACGAGAGACTGGAAAGATAGTACAGTGAGTACGAGAGAAATAGTATAGTGAGTTACAGGTCTTGTACATAACTGGCACTACATATGGTTTCCTGACCACAATTGGTTGTGATTACTTGAACATGTCTGAACATGGCCAGGTGTAGCCACCAAACCAAACCAAACAAAAACGGTATTACTTCTGGCACAACTGGGTGTGACCTAGCCAGAACACACACACAAACACACACAAACACAGCCAACAACAACAAACATAAACTGACATAAAGGTAAACACTAGTTTCTCATTTTATCAAAATTTACTACAAATATATAAAGAATATGTAAATATTTGCAAAAAATTGGAGTAATTTTTTTCAGTGTAACAGAACACAAAATTTTGTAGACCTTCTTTATATAATTGAATTAATACCATTATGGCTACCATTATGGCTTCATAAAATGTTTGATAATCATCAAAATAGAAAAAAGCAAAACTGGATTCTACGTGTTTTTGTTTGTTGTTATCTTTGTGTGTGCCACAATCAGCTGAGATTAGGGAATGCTCCTGACACTGTTCAAGGATCACTCCTAACAGTACTTAGGGTCTATATGTGATACCTGGAAATAATCAAGCTTTAATAAGTGCAAGCGAGTGCTTATGACCAGACCCCTATATACACTCTATAATGTATTTTTAGAGCCATACCAGTGGTACTCAGGGGTTACTCCTGGCTCTAGGTTCATCAATTACTCCTGGAAGATTTGGGAAACCATATGGGATCCCTCAATTGAATCTGGATTTGCCACATGCAAGGGAAGTGCCCTATCACTGTACTATTGCTCCTGCCTCCCCTATACGCACCTTTAATCTTTAAAAAATTTTGAACTATTATAAACATAAATATTTAAATATAAACAAGTATTATTACTATAATAACTTGACATGTATAAGCAATAAAATAACTTAGGAGCATTACATATCCCAGAGATATTATGTATGCAGATATATTTGTGATTTCAATATACCTTATAGCAACAAAACCAAATATAAAATGTTATGTAAAAATGCTTTTATTGTTGGTTATGAGAGTTTAAAAGTGAAGTCGACTAAAAATAAATTGATCAACCAGTGAGTGAAGATAAAAATCGGTACCTTTAAATATTTTAGGTGACTGGTCCAGAGAGGTAGCATGGAGGTAAGGTGTTTGCCTTGCATGCAGAAGGACGGTGGTTCGAATCCCAGCATCCCATATGATCCCCGTGCCTGTCAGGGGCGATTTCTGAGCATAGAGCCAAGAGTAACTCCTGAGCGCTGCTGGGTGTGACCCAAAAACAAAAATAAATAAATAAATATCTCAGGTGAACAAGATACATATAAAAATAACAATTGTATAAAAATTATCCCTTTATTTTTCCAGTGTGCAAAATCATTCTGCAGAGTCTGGGAAGTTAACAAACTGCACCTTTCAACCTGCTTGTATAATCTTGAATCCTGGATGTGATTTGGATTTGGCCAAAATGATGCATATATGTTATTGAGAAGGCAAGAATGAGCCTTTTAGTGAATATTTAAAGAACTTATCTTCCTGTTTAGGATTCAACAGTTTATATGAGGATATTGTTTGTTTAGTTTTATTTTTTTGTCTTTTGTTTTGGGGTTTTGTTTTTGTTTTGCATTTATTCTCCTTGGTGTTTGGAGAAATTAATAAACTATGTTTTAGTATCTGCCATTTTGAAAAATGGTTGGATATTGTCTCTTCAAATATTTCTCTGTCCTATTATTTTTCTCTTCACCTTCTGGGACTATATTAACATATGTTAGAACCTTTGATATTTTCAAGCTAATCTTTCTTCTTAACTTTTCTCTCTCATTTATTTGTTAGTGTTTTCTTCACTTAGCTGTTGATGAAACTAAGAGATTCTTTATCTCTCTTACTGTGTCATCACTTCCAACATCTCTGTGATATTCATCTCTATGATATTCATCTCTTTGTTTAAATCCCATTAATGTATATTCCTACCTTTTGAGACTAGATATATAACACTTTAAGCCTGCTATTTTAAATTTTCTGTATACCTGTTAAAAATATCAGAGCTGTAGCCAATTCCAGTTCTCTTTAATAATATTTTTCTTTTTAAAAAACTTTATACTATTTACATGCATCTTGGCACTTTTTGGTGAAAATACTTTGTACAACTAGCATTTATACTATAAAGAG
Source organism: Suncus etruscus (assembly GCF_024139225.1). Classification (NCBI taxonomy): domain Eukaryota; kingdom Metazoa; phylum Chordata; class Mammalia; order Eulipotyphla; family Soricidae; genus Suncus; species Suncus etruscus. The sequence goes on along the minus strand of NC_064857.1, from coordinate 108,877,284 downwards.
ATATTCTTGGAAGTGAATATTTTTCCTCTGTTAAAAACTCATGCTGTGGGGCCCGGAGAGATAGCACAGCAGCATTTGCCTTGCAAGCAGTCCATCCAGGACTAAAGGTGGTTGGTTCGAATCCTGGTGTCCCATATGGTCCCCCGTGCCTGCCAGGAGCTATTTCTGAGCAGACAGCCAGGAGTAACCCCTGAGCACCGCCGGGTATGACCCAAAAAAAAAAAAAACTCATGCTGTGGGGCCGGTGAGGTGGCATTAGAGGTGGGGTGTCTGCCTTGCAAGTGCTAGCCAAGGAAGGACCGCGGTTCAGTCCCCCCATGTCCCATAGGGTCCTCCCAAACCAGGGGCTATTTCTGAGCGCTTAGCCAGGAGTAACCCCTGAGCATCAAACGGGTGTGCCCCCCCCAAAAAAAAAACTCATGCTGAGATTTGAATCAATTTAGAAATGAATTGAGTTGTGTTTGTGTTTTTCTCTATATACATTATTTCAAATACTTTACTATATTACTATAGACAAAAACTGTGGACTTCTATCAATTAATACATTAAATCCTAGTATCCAATGGATGGACTTTGCAGGTAAAGTCTGTGGAAGATAATTAAAGCCTTCATAAATGGAAAAATACAAAGCAACAGGAATCTATTCACATAGACACTTATTGCAATGTCAAATATAACTATTGATCCTCTGATGTTTTCGTATTTTAGATCTATGAAGTCTTCTAAAGACTAGCAATTTTTTTTCAAATGGGTGGTAAATTATAGCTAATTTTAGTCAATTTTAGCATAACCATTGATGCTAAATACTAAAACACCATAGCAGGAAGATATGATCTTGTTCTTGGAGCAGTTAAAAGTTAAAGGTTAAATAACTAGGATAGTCAATAAATATTGCATTGATCCAATGTCAGAGGTCTGTATTCTAATGACTGGTTTATGCTTCTTATGATGGAGGTAAAGGCAAGAGGCAAATGGTTCCAGTTATAATTTGCCTATTATTGAAGCATTATCAATTCCTTTCATGCCCAGAATTTCTTTTATCATAGGATAACTTCATTGTTCTCTTTTGCTTCTTTTAAGATTGAAGCATCAAAGGAATTCAAAGTAAGTTCCATATGCATGAGAATTAATGTCACTGCATATTCTCAGAGAAAGGTATTACCTATAAAAAAAAACTAGAAATACCTTAAATTTGTGCCTTCAGCTGATACTTGGCATAGAAAGTGTCTAACAGCCCAAAACAAAGCAGCATATATATTTTTTACAAACGACCAGACCATGGAGAAAAGAAAGATTAATATCCAAAGTTGCCACATTATTAGGTTTGAGTATCAAGCTTTCAACTACAGCAATAAAAATCATATCAAAAGAATTGAAGGTTTGGCAAATTCATAGGGGAAAAGCAAACTAATAAAAAATGTCACCGGGAAAAAAAGAAAAAAAAAGACTTAGTAGTGCTGAATTTTAAAATATATACTTTGGAATCTTATACATGCTTTGTGATATATTGGGGGGAATCAAATCTAGTGGCCAAAGTACCAAAAACAAATAAATAATACTCTATCCACCCAAAAATCATCAACACTGAGAAATAAATAATACTAAAACAGAAAGATATCTTGCTTAGGAGCCAGAGCAATAGTACAGTATGAAGTGCACTTGCCCTGCACTCAACCAACTCAGGTTCCATTCTTGGCATCCTATATAATCCCCAGGCACCTTAGGAGATATTCTTGATCATAGAGCCACGAGTAAGGCCTGAGCATTGCAAAAAAAAAAGGGGGGGGGCAAATAAAAAATTAAAAAATTAAATGATAGACATGTTCCTTTATAGAAAAAAGATATACTTGCACAATTCTTGCAAAGAAAGGACAGAGAGCTAATATGCAAAATTTATAAGGAAGTCACAAAATAAGAAAACAAGCAGCCCAATAAAATGAAAATAAATGAACAAACACTTTATTAAGGAAGGCATCTAGATGCCTAGCAGACATGTAAATCAGAGCTCAATTTATTATGGAAATATAAATCAAAATAATGATGATGATACCATCGCATGCTAAAAGAATAGCCCATGCCAAAAATACCAGAAAGTGTTCTCAGAGTGTGGAGAAAAGGAATATTCACACACTATTGGTAGGAATAAAATTGTGTCCAAATTGTATGGAAAAAAATATCTGAGTTTCTAAATGGTATTTTTTTAGTCTATATCATGCAATATGGCAATTTCCTTATTAATAATCTGCCCTCCTCAAAAAAAACGCACACGAATTTAAAAATATATGTACACAGCTATGATCATTATAGTATTTTTTTGGTTTTTCAGGCCACACCCGTTTGATGCTCAGGGGTTACTTCTGGCTAAGCGCTCAAAAATTGCCCCTGGCTTGGGGGGACCCTATGGGACACCAGGGGATCAAACGGCGGTCCTTCTTTGGCTAGCGCTTGCAAGGCAGACACCTTATCTCTAGCGCCACCTCGTCGGCCCCTTATCGTATTTTATAATAACCAAAACCTATATGTTCTTTATAATAACCCAGCAATAATAATATAACTTCAATGGATCTCAAAGAATTTCAAGCACATTCAGATAAAATTTAATCAAATTCATGGAACTGAAAGATAATATAGAATATATTCAGAAGGTATAGAAAACATTCAAACATATACAAGATATGGCTTATTTTTATTGATGTTTTGTTCATTTGCATATGCTTAATCAAACTTGCTTCCTGATGATGATTTTTATTTGATCATGGTCTATTTTATTTTTGACTTTTTGGGCCACACCGAGAGGTGCTCAGGGTTACTCCTGGCTTTTCATTCAGAAATCAGTCCTGGACATCTCAGGGGACCATATGGGATACTGGGGATCAAACCTGGATTGGCTGCATGCAAGGCAAATGCCCTACTGCTGTGTACAGTCTCGATTTATAATATTTTATATGCTCTTTCATCTTTTCTTCTCTGAGATTTTGTTCATCAGCGAAGGTGTCTGACATCTTTATATTTATATTTATATCTATAGAGTTTCTGACATATATTTAGTAGAATCTCATTTGAGTTTAAATATGATTTTCACTTTATAAAAGCTCTTATAAAAATTCTTGTTTCTATAATGTTTTGATAGAGCTCAAGGAGTAAAGGTAGTAAATTTTCTTTGGAGGTTTGCTAGAACTCATCAGTGACTCCATCTGGACCAGGATTTTTTTTCTTGGAGATATTCTTAGTTACTGCTTCAATTTCCTTGCTTAAAATTGATCCACACAATAGTAGTGACAGACTTTAAATCCATCCTGTCATGTCTCTCTCCCTCCTTCCCTCCTTCCCTCCCTCCCTCCCTCCCTCCCTCCCTTCCTTCCTTCCTTCCTTCCTTCCTTCCTTCCTTCCTTCCTTCCTTCCTTCCTTCCTTCCTTCCTTCCTTCTTTTTCCTCTCTTTCTCTTTCTCTCTCTCTCTCTCTCAAAAACCCTGCCAGGGGTGGCAAAATTCAGAAATAAAAACCAATGTTGTTTAAATCTCCCTCCCCCCACTCTCTCTCCCAGACAGCTCAAGTGGTGGTTTAAGTCACTGCATTTTGGTGTCCCTGGTGGTCACCCACTGGACCCTACATCCAGTGCCTGGCCCTTGCATACCATGACCAAGTAAGATTCATCCCAGAGATGCAAGAATGATTTAACTTATGCAAGTCAATCAATATAATACACCATATCAATAAAAGGAAAAAATCATCTGATCATATAAATGAATACTGAAAAAGCATTTGACAAGGTCCAATACCTGTTCATAATAAAACATATATAAAATATCAACAAGATGGGAATTGAAGGAACTTTTCTTAATATAGTTAAGAAAATTTAACACAAGCCTATAGAAAACTTTATATTCAATGAGAAAAAACTAAAAGCTTTTTCTCTAATATCTGTATGGCATGAGAAAAGGTTGCCCTCTCCCAGTACTTTTATTCAATATAGTACTAGAAGTACTTGTCATAGTAATCAGGCAAGAAATATATACCAGAAACATATACTTGTGAAAAGAATCAAGCTCTCACTGCTTGCAGATTATATGATACATTACTTAGAAAATCCTAACGACTCTACTGAAAAACTTCTATAAATAATAGATTTGTATAGTAAAGTGGTATGCCATAAGATTAATATATAAAAATCTATTTTTATATACAAATAATACAAGAGACATTTTTTTAAAAATTCACTGATAGAACTTTACAAGAAAAAAACATCTAATTCCATCAAAAATGGGGAGAAGAAATGGACAGACACTTTGACAAAGAAGAAATACATATGGCCAAAAGACACATGAAAAAATGCTCCACATCACTAATCATCAGGGAGATGCAAATCAAAACAACTATGAGGTACCACTTCACACCCCAGAGATTGGCACACATCACAAAGAATGAGAACAAGCAGTGTTGGCGGGGATGTGGAGAGAAAGGAACTCTTATCCACTGCTGGTGGGAATGCCGTCTAGTTCAACCTTTATGGAAAGCAATATGGAGATTCCTCCAAACACTGGAAATCGAGCTCCCATACGACCCAGCTATACCACTCCTAGGAATATACCCTAGGAACAAAAAAATACAATACAAAAATCCCTTCCTTACACCTATATTCATTGCAGCACTATTTACCCTAGCAAGACTCTGGAAACAGCCAAGATACCCTTCAACAGATGAATGGCTAAAGAAACTGTGGTACATATACACAATAGAATATTATGCAGCTGTCAGGAGAGATGAAGTCATGAAATTTTCCTATACATGGATGTACACGGAATCTATTATGCTGAGTGAAATAAGTCAGAGAGAGAGAGAAAGACGCAGAATGGTCTCACTCATCTATGGGTTTTAAGAAAAGTGAAAGACATTTTTGCAATAATAATTTTCAGGCACAAAAGAGAAAGAAGCTGGAAGTTACAGCTCACCTCATGAAGCTCACAGCAAACAAGGATGAGTTTAGTTAGAGAAATTATTACGTTTTGAACTATCCTAATAATGAGAATCTATGAGGGAAATAGAAAGCCTGTCTAGAGTACAGGCGGGGGTTGGGTGGGGAGGAGGGAGATTTGGGACATTGGTGATGGGAATGTTGCACTGGTGATGGGTGGTGTTCTTTACATGACAGAAACCCAAATACAATCATGTATGTAATAAAGTTGGTTAAATAATTAAAAAAAACAAATAAAAAACATTAATATTAGCTCTAACTCATATTAATATAACTCATCAAAAATAAAACACTTGTGAATATGAATACTTGTGAAATATTTTGAGTGAACAAAGAAAATGGTGTCAGAATTAAAAAGAAAATAAGAGAGAGAGCCAGTAAGTGGCAGCCTAGGATTCAAACCAAGAATATCTTATTGTTTTCATACAGTGAACAACATAATCTCAGTAGCTAAAGTACATACAGTACATAAAAAAGATGTGAATTATTACTCTAAAATCTTACAAAATTCACTGCTACTTTTCAATAATGCCACGTTATCTACTTCTCTTAAAATGAAGCTCAGGAGATAAGAGTTACCACAGATCTTCAGGTGAAAAAACACATCAATTCACTTAGTGACACATTCTTCAGAGGAGGAAATTGAATGCAGTTTTAACTTGATTACTCTGTTCTTTTTCACCGGTGCAACCAAAGTAGTAATCCGTAGATGTGTTCTCTCTCCTCCTTCATGGATGCTTCTTTGGAAAGTCTGTGAGCAGCCCCACCCCCACCCCATATGGGTCAAATAAAATGTAGACTATTCACTGCAGATGGGGTGGCTTTGTCATGCATCCGTTCTCAAAATTGGTTGCCTGGCACAGAAATTGATTTCAGTAAAACTGAAGTAATAAAAAAAATTCACATTTTTGCCTCAGAAAATCAAATACCTCACAGTCAACTGAACTAGAAAGATGAAAACTACAAAACTCTACTTCAAGAAATCAAGGAGGGTACAAGGAAATGAAGACTTATGCTCTTTGCATAGATTGAAAGAATTACATAATTAAAATGGCAATATCTCCCAAAGCATTGTACAGATTTAATGCAATTCCTATGAGAATATCCTTGACATTTTTCAAAGAAGTGAATTGATCAAACACTCTTCAAATTTATTTGAAACAATAAATGTCCATGAATAGCTAAGTAATCCTTGGGGAAATAATATGTGAGGCATTATTCCCCAACTTTAAATTGTATGATAAAGCAGTAGTCATTAGGCAGCTTTATATGGTAAGAAAGACAGACCATCAGATCAGTGAAATAGATTTAAATATTCTGAGCCTGACCCCCAGGTATATGATCAATTTTTTTTATAAAGGGGCAAGAAAGGAGCAAGGAAAGCCTCTTGAACATGTGGTGTTGGAAAAACTGGTCAATGGCATGCAAAATAGTGAACTCAGGCCTCTCTTTAACACCATGCAAGAAAATCAAATCAAAATGGGTTTAAGACCTTAATATCAGACGTAAAGCCGTAAGTAACATAGAGGGGCACATAGGGAAAACACTCCATGACATTGAAACTAACGGAATCTTCAAAGATGATATATCATTGGCCAATCAAGTAGAAGAAAAGATAAACAAATGGTTCTATGTTAAACTGAGAGGCTTCTGCACTTCAAAGGAAACAGTGACTAGGATAAAAAGACGACTTACAGAATGGGAGAAACTATTCAACCAAAACCCATTTGATAATAGTATTAATCTCTAAGATATACAAGATACAGAACTTAACAAGAAAAAAATACATCCAGCCCCATTCAAAAAATGGGGAGAAGAAATGAACAGACATTTTCTCAAAGAAGAAATACAGATGACCAAAAACACATAAAAAATATTCTACCTCACTAATCATCAGGGAGATGCAAATTAAAACAATGAGATATCATCTCATACCAGAGACTGGCAGACATATAAATAACAAGAGTAACCAGTGCTAGCACAGATGCAGAAAAAAAGTAACTCTGATTCACTGCTGATGGGAATGTAGACTTGTTCTGCCTTTTAAAATAGACTATATGGACATTCCTCAAAAAAAACTAATAATTGAGCTTCTGTATCATCAGCTATACCACTCCTAGGGATATACACCCTAGGAGCCCAAAATCACTATGCTGATTTGAGGTTCATATTACATAGCACAGTAGGTACAATGCTTGCCTTATACATGAACAATTCCAGTTCAATCCCTGGTCTCCTGAGTTCTGCCTGAAGTAATATCACAAAAGCCAAAAAAAAAAATGCAGGAAAGCATTCCTATGTTTGTTTGAAGACTATTTACAATAGCTAGAAAATGGAAACAACTCAAGTGTCTGAGGACAGATGAGTGACTAGAGAAACTGTGGTACATTTACAGAAAGAAATACTATTCAGCCATTAGGAAAAATGAAGTCATGAATTTTGCTTATACATGGATATATAAATTATTATGCTGAGTGAAAAGAGTCAGAGGGAAAGGAATAGACATAGAATAATTTCACTCATTTTTGGGATATAAGACTAAAAGGATAGTATGGTAATATTAGCCAGAGTCAACAGAGAGGACCAGTCCATGGAAGGAAGCTTGCCACAAGGAGTAGTAAATGCAGTTAGGGTAGTGAACAATCAATCCACTGTGACAGTGATAGTTGGAACTGATCACTCTGGACAAAAACTGGGTACTGTAAGGGGAGAAAATGATCTCTATGTTACCCCTTAATTAGAAATTGTAAAAAACAAAAAATACAGTGTTAAAAATGAAAAGAGAGGGGCCAGTGGCAATGGCATAAGGCAAAGTGGTGGGCGTTTGCCTTACGCGCTCTTACCTAGGAGGGACCGTGGTTCGATCCTCCGGTGTCCCATACGGTCCCCAAAACCAGGAGTAACCCCTGAGCGTCACGGGTTGTGGCCCATAAACCAAAAACAAATGAAGAGAGAGAGTGTGAGAGAGATAGATACAAGTAAAATGACTTACCCAGAGGTAGGCAGAGTAGGTTGGGTGGGATGAAAACTGAGAAATTGGTTGTGAGAAATGTACATTAGTAAAGGATAGTGTACATTCTATGACTGTAATACAACCATGAACAATTTTGTAACCATGATGTTTAAATAAAATACTCTTTTTTTTAATAGAAAGAAAATAATTCTGACCTGTTGCAACCTAGTTGAACTTTGAGGACATTAAGCTAGGTGAACTAAGCAAGCTAAAAAATACAGATACTTTTTGATTCCATGTATATGACACAGAAGAAATAGGCAAAGTCATGGGTAAAGAAAGTAGCATAGTTGCTCTCAATGGGGGAGTGGCAGATTTGGAGTTTGACAATTTCCATTTTGCAAGGTGCATTGTTGTGGTGATAGTGGTAATATAAATGCATTAATATCACTGAACTGTATGTTTAAAAATGAATGAGAGACGGACTATAAATATAGTACAGTAAGTATGGTGGTTGCTTTACAGAACAACACCAGTTCAATCCCTGGTGCTTAATATTGTCTCCTGACTTCTGTCAGACGTAAGCCCTGAGCATATATAGACAGGACTAAGCCTAGATGTATCTTACCCCCCAAAAGTTAAATGTTAAGTTTTATATTATGAAATTTTAACTGCCATATTGGAAAGCAAAGTATTAACTCTACTGTAATAAATGCACATAAAATTTAATTTACTTTAAATTATTAATAAAATTTATTTTTTGCCTGAAACCCAATTATAAATATGTTTGTAACCATGGAGCTTAAATAAATAAATTATTATTAAAAAGAAATCATATTTATGTTGTGAAGAAAAGTTTGGTTATGTTTTCTTAAGGAATTAGTTGGTAGCACAGAGTTAGTGAAGGAAATAAATTCCATGAAGTCAATCATAAATGCTGATTGACTAATAATCATTACTTAGCCCCTGTAAACCTTTTATTTTAGAAAGTAAAATTAAAATATGAATAAAAATTCCAAATCTACCTAGACATTAAAGTAACATTTTAGTAATCAACAAAATTATTATTTCATCTGTTTAACCATACTGCTGCTTGTTTGTTTTGTTGTTGTTGTTTGGGGAAGCCACCCCGGTGAAGCTCAGGGATTACTCTTGGCTATGTGTTCAGAAATCGTTCCTGGCTTGGGGGACCATATGGGATTGAACCCTGGGTCAGTCGCATGCAAGGCAAACGCTCTACCGCTGCGCTATTGCTCCTGCCTCTTGTTGCTTTTAAGAAAAAAACTCTTCTGTGGGATTAAAGTGATAGATGGTACAACAGGGAGGGAATTTGCCTTGCTCTCAGCTGACCCATGTTCAATCCCTGGCATCCCTTATGTCTCCAAACATAGCTCGGAGTAATTCCTGAGCACAGAGTCAGGAGTAATCCCTAGCAGCACCGGATGTATTCTCTATAGCAAACAGAACAAAAATATAGTGTCTTGTGTTCTCCCATAAATTTTTATTATTCACTCATAATGTTAGGCACAATTACACTGCTGTCTTCTGCTGTCCTTGGCAGACAAAAAGATTATATATAACTTCAGAAAAAAATATCCCTTGAGAAAACTTTGGGGCTACCTAAAACCCCAAACTTTGGACATAGAAATATGCCAACTCATATTTAAAACAGCAGTGTTTGGAAATTAAAAGGTTAAGAGCATCATAGGACATGGTTAATCTCAGTTTATTATTAATGGTTGCTCATATGGTCTTTGGCAGGCCAAGTGGTAACACTGGCTTCCAGAAGAGAGGATGTTTTGGAAAATGATAATGTATGGGACTGTTTTTTCCCAGTCCATCCTGTGTTGGCAGAGAATTCCATCCTACTGTCTGCTTCCTTTGGTTTGGTTTAATCTATTTTGTAGTACTGTCAGTCCAAGTTCTTTCCTTGACTTTGGGAAGGAAGTTTTATTCTTTGCTTAGGTTAATATGAAATTTTTAGTGCAAAACCTCAAACCATATTAAATTTAATTGTTGTAAAATATACGATTGACTATGGGTTCCAGAGATTTGCTTAAATATTGCCCAATGCTCCAAAATTTTCCTTAAAGGAAGTAGACAATTTCACAGTCTCAAAATTGTGAGAGCCAAGCAAATCTATCTTCATGAGAGAACTGTTTCTTTTTGAGTTTTTTCTCATAATTCTAAGATTTCTATTAGAGATGTGGTCTTTGGGTACATGTCCAATGATCAACAGGATTATATTTATATTATATATGTTATATATTATAATTTATAATTTACTATTTATAATTATATTTATATCATATTACATCCAAGACTATCATTTTTTAAGGTTGTAAAAAATATGGAGGGTAAAATCATGAGCCATAAGTAAATTGATCATCTGTTTTTTACTCATGATCTTAATGACAAGATATCATCATGATAAATGATCTGACACAATGTACTACCAATATAATATAAATGAAAGGGCACATCATGTCTCTGTTAAATCTGATTGCTTTCAATTTAAATATCATGGTTTGGTCATTGCTTTGACACTTAAGTATTTTGTGGTTCTATACAGATTTTATAATTTTCAATTTTCATAGGGAAACTCATTAGTATTTTGATAGAAATAACACGAACATTATATTTTTAGGTAAGTTTTATATGTTAGGATTGTTTACTCTCTAAATTAATTATATGGGCTGTATATTTTTTCTTCTATTTATTTAATAATATATCATAACTTTCATGCATAAATTGTTTTCAAATTTATTAGAATTATTCCCAGGCATTTTGTCAGTTTTGAATTGGAATTGTAAATGGTGTTCTTTATTACTTTCCTATCCTCCAAATCATTGTTTGTATGTGAAAAGGCAATGGGTTTCTATATAGTATTGAAACAAAATAGTCAAACATTTGAATGGAATAAAATAGAGAGCCCAGAAATATACCCATATAAATATCTGATCTATGCCAAAAGAAACAAGACAATACCATAAAAGCTTCCTCAAAAAAATCATGCTGGAAAATTCAAATGACTCTTTAAAAATAATTAAACTAGATCAGAATTTAACACTATACATAGAAATTAACACAAAGGGGATTGAATACTTGGATATGAGACCCAAAAATTGTAAAAATCAAGAATAAAAGTTTAAATGATGATTAAAGGGCCTCAATATTTCAGATATATTCAAAGATACTCCATTTATTTATTTGTTTGTTTCTTTGTTTGATTGGTTTGGTTTGGGGGCCACACCCAGCAGTACTCAAGACTTACTTCCAACTCTGCATTTCAGGATCACTTCTGGAAGGTTCAAGGACCATGTGTGGTGCCAAGGATCACACCTGGGATGGCTGTGTGTAAGGTTTAAGCCCAAAGTGTTACACTGTCACTCCAACCCCCAAGACCCTCCATTGTCAAGTGAAGCAAAAGCAAGAATTTGTAAAACTTATATTAGGTGCTGGAAGGATAGTACAGTGGTTAGGGTGTTTTGCTTCATACACAGCAGACACAGGTTTGATCCCCAGTATCCCATATAGTTCCACCAGCATTGCCAGAAATGATCTCTGAGTTCAGAGGCAGGAATAAGCCCTAAGCACTGCCAAGTGTGGCCCCAAAACCAAAATAATAATAATAATAATAATAATAATAATAAATTAAATAAAAATAAATAAATAAAACTCATTTGTTAGTGTTCTTGATCAATAAAAAAAGGTTTATGTTAAATTAAAATTTCTTCCACACAGAAAAAAAAACTATGTCAAAATAAAAATGTAACCTAATAATTGGAAGAATATGTTTGGACATCATACATCCAACAATGATATTCAAATATATTAAAATAAAATACAATTAAATACTAGAAAAGAAAGCAACTTCATCAAAATATATCAAAATAGATGCTTCTTCAAAGAAGATATACAGATGGTCTACATGAGAGAAAAAGAAGCTCAATATCATTTACTATAAAAAAGATGCAAATAAAAATAAAAATAAAATGTCACCTCACAACAGTGAAAAGGAGCAGAATTGGAAACAATGTGGAGAAAATAAGGACAGTACTTTCTTGATGGAAAATGATATGACTATATGTTAAAAACAACTATTTCAGAAAAGTGAGTGAATCACTCTTAGGCATTTAACTGAAAGACATATTTTTTTTTTAAAAAAAAGTGTTTTCACTCTTTTGTTCACAGCAGCAGCATTCACAAAGTCAAACTGGAATCAACCTACATGTTCATTGACAGATGACTGGATAAAGAAGGTTTAGACTCTATACTCAGATAAACACTTTCTGGCATTAAAAACATGAAATCATTACTTTGGGAACAAAATGGATGGAAATGGCTAATCATGCCAAGTTATATAAGCTAAGGAAGTGAAAGAATCACTGAATGATTTCACTTATATGTGAAATATAAGTAACTAAGGCAGACAAACTGACAAACCCCAACAAAAATCACTCTGAGGCTGCAAAAACTATGGTGATTACCACAGGGAAAGTGCATTTGGAGAGTGGATCCCATTTTTAGTACTAACAAGTGAATAAAAAGAGAGAAGAAAAATATGTCAAGGTGAAGAAGCAGTTTCTTTCCCCCCAATAAATGCCCTCTAACTTTATTGTTAGGAGTTACAAGTTAATGATAAAAGTGAAGTTAGGGGCTAGAGCAATAGCATACTGGTAGGGCATTGCATGTGGTAGGCCTTGCATGTGGCCTTTCGATCCCCAGCATCCTAAATAGTCCTCCAAGCCTATCAAATGTGACTTCTCAGCTCAGAGCTAGGAATAACCCTTGAGCACCACTGGGTGTAGCACCAAAACAAAAACAACAAAAAGTGAATTTTGCAAACTTTTTGGGGAGGAGTGGAGGTTTTTGTTTGTTTGTTTGTTTTGGGGTCACACCCAGCAGTGCTGAGAGGTTACTCCTGGCTCTGCACTCCTGGCAGACTCAGGGAACCATATGGGATGCTGGAATTCGAACTACCACCCGTCCTGGATTGGCTGTGTACAAGGCAAACACCCTACTGCTATGCTATCTCTCTGGCCTTGAATTTTGTAGTCTTATGACAACATAAGAACATGCTTAGTTATTACTATCCAATGTGAAAAGATCTAAGCAGGATTGAATATGACAGCCCGAAGTAGAGATGAAAATATTATCTCAAGTTTTCTCCTTAAAGCTTCATGTTTTCCAATTATTTATTAATTATAACTTATGATTACAAGCATGTCCCCTAAATATCGAGCTACTATAAGCCCCTGAGTTCTACCAAGTGTGTCCTGAAAAGAAACAGTAAAGCTAAGAGCAACATTTTAAATGAGGTAGAATCAATAAACTTCCAGCTAGGAAGAAAATTCTGCTAGAATAAAATGAAAGAGAAATTACAGATGCCATAGAAATTAGAAAGATCTCAGGGCTGGAATGATGGTCAGCGGTAAGGCAAATATTTGCCTTGCACACAACTGACCCAGGACAGACCTCGGTTTGATTCGCTGATGTCCCATAGGGTCCCCCAAGCCAGGAGCAATTTCTGAGCTCATAGCTAGGAGTAACTCCTGAGTATTACTGGGTGTGGCCCAAAAATAAATTTAAAAAAAAGAAAAGAAATTAGAAGGGTCTCGAGCCCATTGTGAACCATTATGTGTCAATAAATTTGATACCCAATAAGAAATGTTTCCTTATTAATAGATACAGTTACCCAATACTGAACATATAATAAATGGAAAATCTAAACTGACTGACAGAAATTATGGAAATTGAAAGAGTAATAAAAGATCTCTAAAATAATCAAAGTCCTAGACCACATAGATTTACCAATATGTTTACTCTTTTCTACAACCCATTTCTTAGAGAAATCTACTATTATGACTTTGCTATCTCTTTATAGTTTCAGTAATAAATACTGGAGTGGTTCAAGTTTAATACAAACTGTTTCAGTTGACTGCTATCATATAACAAAAAATAATAACAAAAGTTTGTGGGTGAAAACACTAATTTATTTGCTCATATTCTACAATTTGAGTAAGACTTAGATTTAATTGATATTCTTGGCCCCATGAAATTTTGACAAGAACATCTCATTTCATGTGGTCATCTGATATCATCTGGGCTCATTGGAGGCATGTTTCTCTCTCTACGGCTCTTCTCTGCCTTGTGCCTTCTTTTCCAATGGGTTTTATTTTGCAGCATAAATGGCTTCCATAAAGATGCAGATATACAGGAAAAACTCTTGGAGCCTATCTCCACAAGCTATATAAAATGATTTTTACCACATTAGACAAATCAAGGCCAGTCAAAAAGACAGAATAATTAAAGACTAGAAAAACAAAATGCCACTCTCAAAGCTCTGCATTGAGAGTAATCATTGAGAGACAACTTTGCAAACAATCTATCACATAACTTTACATTTATATAATTTATTTATGCTTATATATATATATAACAAAATATGATGGATCCTGCAAATAGAAAAATGGATTCCTTAGATATGTTGACTTTCTTTACACCTCAGTATTGAACAATTTAGCAACATCAAAATCAGGTACCACCCAATGGTGGGATCAGATACCACCCAATGGTGGAAGCAGAATCAGGTACCACCCTAGGGTGGGGGCAGAATGCCAGGTAGGGCACAATCACCAATCTGGGTAGGGTCAGTAACATAATAATCCCATTGAAATGTTTACATACACAACACTCGTTGTATGAACATTGAGTAGAAAAAAATCACTCTTAAACAACAAATCCAAAGCCAATGACAACAAAATCTATAGCCATTCTACAACAAACTAGACTCAGAGGGAACCACTTATACTAGCAGCCTGGGGGGCAAAGGAGGGGGACATGGGATGCATGCTGGGAACAGGATTGGAGGGAGGACAACACTGGTAGTGGGAATGCCCTGGGTTCAATGCAGCTATGGACCTAAAATATTACTTTAATCACAATAAAAATTATTTTTAAAAAGTCATGGTTTAGAGTAGATAGGATAATAGTTCCTAAAATGTTTCTCAGGCCAAAACACACATCAATTAAAATGTTATTTCTTTGGAAAAAGGGTCTTTAGGAACATATGAACATAATTAAGTAATGGAGGAAGTCATGTTGGAAATTTGGATCTAATTGAAAAGATTCAGACATATAGAAAAAAAAAAAACATGTGAAGCCTGAAGTAAAAATTGCAGTTGTGCTTTCATGAGTCTATTAAAGTTTAGAATCTGCAGAAGCAAGAGGAAATCTGGTACGTATTTTGGTAATGTATCAACAACAGTTTTAATTGAAAAACTTTTAATAGAATATTTTAATTCCAGATCCACTCTTAGGGTTTTCTGGTAGAGAACACTAATGGTAGAGTTGGAAGAAAACCACAAAGGTTTCCTAATCTTGCCCCCTTGGAAGAGAACCACAAAGGTTCCCTTGTCTTGCCCTCTTGGAAAAATCTTATTTTTTAATTTAAAAAATGTATTTATTTATTTATTTATATTTGTGTCATGTTACTATAGTATTGACTACGTCACCTCTAAAACACCCTTATGTTATTGCAGCCCCTTTCCTCATTTTATTGTTCCTCCACTTCCTTCCCTTGTCTTGTCTCTATATACCACAGATAAGTGTGAATGTCTGATGTTTATCCTCCCTCTCACTTATTTTGCTCAACATGAAACCATCTACTTCCACTCAAGTGGCAGTGAACTTCTTTATTTATCTTTTTTTAATCACTATGTAGACCACAGACTCAATGTTTTCATAGTCTAGATGTGAGACAAAAGGAATTCTTTCTAGAAATCTGAAGGAAAATGTGACCATGATAAGACTTTTATTTCAGATATTTTGCCTTCATAAATACAAAATAATAAATATTCATTGCTTTAACTCATCCACTTATGCCAACTTATTATAATGGCAATCCCGGGAAACTAATACATAATTCCCAATCAAACTCCTATTTAAATATTTTAATGTGTTATCTTTAAAGTATATTCTTTACCTAGGTTCTCAAATACTTACAATGAAGAACCATCCAAAAATAAAATACTTAAATTTTATCATAGCTTAAGAATCTAGTTATCAAAGAAAGGCACCCTTGATTGATGCCTGAGCATCACTTTGGAAGAGTTAGCAAAACAATTCTATTTTTTGATTTTTTAAAATTTTTTCTTTATTTAAGCACAATGGATAGAAACATGTTTGTAATTGAGGTTAGCCATAAAATGCAAAGAAAGAAAAAGCAACAACCCTTCACCAGTGCAATAATCCCACCACCATTGTCTCTCCATTTTCTGCCTCCCCCCAGCAAGCTTTTAAATTTAATGTAGTTCCATTTATTTGCTTCTACTTGTTCAGACAGTGGTATTCCCCCCCCCCTTGAAGATGCCTTTAGTTCAGGGGTCTCAAACTCGCCGCCCGCGGGCTTTTTGTGGCCCTCCTTACAACATTTTGTGGCCCGCTGCCGGCCTTCAAATATCGCAGGATTCGCAATTATTCGCTTACCGAATAATCGCAATAAATATTGCATTAGTAAGAAAAAAATCGCATTAAACATTCTCATACCCCGAGCAGTTCCAGGGGTATGCAAATGTTTAATGCGTTTTTTTTTTTTTTGCGATATTTTTTTCTTACTAATGAGATTTTTTTATTGTGAATATTCGGTAAGTGAAATCCCTTATGCGGCCCTGCCTCACCCCAACTTTGCCTCCTGCGGCCCCCAGGTAAATTGAGTTTGAGACCCCCGCTTTAGTTAAATGTGATGGGATGTTTTGTCTAAGTTTTCTTCTATGTATTTCATATTTGGGGTCTTAAATCAAGGTATTTTAATAGATTTTGATTTGACCTTTGTGTATGAGGTCCCAATTGCTTTTTTGCATGTGGCTGAGCAGTTGTCACAACACCACTGGGCAAACCAAATTCTTGATTCCTCCTACTGACCTTCTGAAATAAATACACTAGGATTTCTACAATGCCTCCATGCAACTCAGACACTATTAGCATTTGAGAACTAATCCAATTTATCTATTGCTATGTATGTCTACATTCCAAACGTGCTATCTGGAAGTAATCACAGGAAGAGTTAATGAACTCCTATAAAATAGACCTTGGCTGAAACTTCCACTTCCACTAACCTACTCAAAATAACAGGACACAAAATGATGTTGGGTCTCCTTGAATTGTCAACTCAGAGACAGCACCAATAATCTTGAAAATATCTGATTTTTTTTCTTTTCCTCAATAAAATTAACCCTGAGCATGGTGCCTGATTGGGAATTGTGTATTGATTTCTCCTACCAGTCAACTGAACATTTAGTGGTGGTGGTACCCAGATATGCCTTGATGAGTTGAAGTCTATGTCATTTTTGGTAAGGATAGTTTTCAAATGTTTGGGGGATATCAATATATATTGCTAAATACATTCATTATTTATTAATATGCTGAACAGTTTTTCAAGTGATTTTATTCTTTAGTTTTTCTCCCCCTTTTGGACATCAGTGGGTTGGGCCACATCCAAATGTGCTCAGGGATTACTCCTGGCCTTATGCTCACTCCTGGTAGGGCTTACGGCACAAAAGTAAGTGTCAGAAATCAAATGCAGGTCTGCCACATGCAAGACAAGCACCTTTCCCACTGAACTCTCACTCGAGTCCCCAAATTTTCTTTATTATTAACCTGCCTCACTGGCAAGAGATTTTTTGGGCTAAAATGGCTTCTGTTCAACATATGGTTATGGAAAGAAATTAGAGAAATACATTGAAACACATTGATTTTTGTGTATTTGGGGTTAAAGAATGAATTAAAACTCTCTGTAAACTTAAACAGAATATATACAATGATGGAAAAAATATTAGATTTAGAATAAAACAATTGTTATATTTGTACCTTAGTCAATCCATAAAAGTCATACTATTTGGATGCAAAGTAACCAGTCACTGTAAACTTGATTTCACTTTATAAATATAGTGTGCATGATGTTATCAACTTTCAGAATCCAGTCCTTGGTCTGAAGCAGGGGTCCCACAAGGATTAAGAAAATAAGACATGATGGGGCCGAGGAGATAGCATGGAGATAAGGTATTTGCCTTTCATGCAGAAGGTCATTGGTTTGAATCCCTGCATCCCAGGTGGTCCCCCTATTCTGCCAGGAGCGATTTCTGAGCGTGGAGCCAGGAGTAGCTCCTGAGCACTGCCGGGTGTGACCCAAAAATCAAAAGGAAAAAAAAAAGAAAACAAGACATGGAGGTAGGGTATTTATTTGTCTTGCACGCAGAAGGATGGTTTTCGAATCCAGGCAACCCATATGGTCCCCTGAGACTGCCAGGAGCGATTTCTGAGCATAGAGCCAGGAGTAACCGCTGAGCACTGGCAAGTGTGACCCAAAAACCAAAAAACTAAAAAGGAAAAAGAGAGAGGAAGAGGGGCCGGAGAGATAGCATGGAGGTAAGGCATTTGCCTTGCATGTAGAAGGATGGTGGTTCAAATCCCAGCGTCCCATATGGCCCCCGAGCCTGCAGGAGCGATTTCTGAGTGTAGAGCCAGGAGTAGCCCCTGAGCGCTGCTGGGTGTGACCCAAAACAAACAAACAAAAAGAGGGGGGGGAGTCTTTCTTGTCAATTATATGTAAAGTTAATTTGGTAAAAAATTGTATATTAATTTTTTTCAAATTAAGAAAAGCTACTTCTAAAAAATAAGAAAATCTACTTCTAAGTGGTTCATTATTTTTTATATTTTAAACAAACTTTATGCTTTAAGTAAGAGCAATAATTTTATTTATTTTCTCTGGTGCTGAGGATCTAACTCAGGGCCTCACACATTTAGAAGACAATATGGACATTGTTCAAAAAAAATAAGAATTGAGTTTTCGGGGCTGGAGAGATAGCATGGAATTAAGGCATTTGCCTTGCATGCAGAAGAACGGTGGGGTGGTTCGAATCCTGGCATCCCCTATGGTTCCCCAAGCCTGCAATTTCTGAATGTAGAGCCTGGAGTAACCCCTGAGTGCTGCTGGATGTGACCCAAAAACCAACCCCCCCCAAAAAAAAGGAATTGAGTTTCCACTTAGTTCATGGAATATATATCCCAAGTGTGCAAAAGCACAACGCAGAAAAGACATTTTCTTTTTGTATTCTATATTTATTTTTTTCATTCTATATTAATTGTAGCCAAACTACTATCACAATGCTCTGGAAAGAACCAAAATGCCCAACAGATTTGTATATATACACAACAGAATACTACTCAGCCATAAGAAAAGATGAAATCATGTAACTCACTGCTATATGAATGGATCTGGAGAGTATAATCCGAGTAAAATACATCAAAGGAAAAGGATCATGTAATTTGGCTCCTATATCAATGGACCCGGAGTATCATGTGAGTAAACCAGTCAGAAGAAAATAAAAAGACTGAATGATCTCTCTCATATGTAGGATATAAAGAAGCTTCTAGGACAATATCAAATGCCCATAGTCAGTATAAACACAGCATGGCAGAAATGGTTTTCAGTAGAAATCTTGCCAGTGGAGCTTGAAGAGCAAGGGTTAAGTTAGGAAAGAGAACAGTAGGTCGACAGCAGAGGGGAAGTATGCTTGCTAGAGAGGAAAGCTGGTGGGTGGAAGGAAAGCTGAAAACATTGATGGAGGAGAGTAGACACTGGTGAGCTATTGGTGTTGAGAGATTATATGCCTTAAACCCAATCACAATTATCTTTAACCTCATAATTTATGATGATTTCATTAAAAATGATTTTTTTAAGTTTAAAAATGTATAAATCCTAAAATCCTGGAATATAGCTCAGAGCAGCGGAGCACTGGCTTTGCATGTGTGCAGCCATTATTTTTAAATAATGTACATTTTAAGTAGTGCATAAAACCTTTATGTCACTGACAGAAAGAGAAATGTCTACAAATATTAGGTAGCATGTTGGTCATGAAATCTTTGACTATTCATTCACAGATATGAAAGTTCCATGTATTCACAATTACTCTTGATATTTGTTAAATAAAGACCACTAAAATTTTGATCTCCACTGTCAAATATTTTTTTTACAATGGTAGCATCAAAAGCCCTGATATTTCTTTTTTTAATATGATTTTTATTTTGATCATAGTGGCTTACATATTGTTGACAATAATATTTTAGGTACATATTTACATAAAATCAGGGGGATACCCATCACCAATTTGTCTTCCCTACACCTCTATTTTCGTCCTACCTCCCAAATCCTCCTCCCTCACCCCCGGGGCTGCTAGAAAATGTGGTCCCCTCTGTACCTAGTTTACTACTTAGTAGTCTGGCACCTGTTTGGTCTTGGTGCCTCCCTTATTTCCCCCTCTAAATGGGAGGCAAGACTAGATAGTTCAAGTTGTGTGGTTTTGTTTGAAGAAGAGAAAAGTAAAAAACTGGGGTAAAAGTCTAATATGCCGAAAATGGACGGAATCCTTCTAGAGGCTCTCATCATCGGTTTGAGAGACTAAAAAGAAAATTAAGCTGAAACACCCCAACAGTACAAAAAGAAGTGTCAAATATCCAGTGAGCATTCCAACAATAACAACGATAAGCACCACAAAAAAAGCCATGGTCTTGAGATAAAAAACATGGGAGGGCACATAAAGAAAGAAAAGAAAGGAAGGAAAAAACATAAATATAAATGGGGACAACAACTTCAATAACCACACCAAAACAAAGAAATCGACAAGAAGTAAATAGGTAAATAAAAATAAAAAAATAATAAATGAGTATATAAAAATAATATATAAAAAATAAAAAATGTTTTGTGTTTTTTGCCTTTTTTTCCCCTCCTGCACTGGCACAGTAAATATTGGGGTCATTCGAAAAGGAATTCACTTGGCCTAAGAGATATGGGGTTTCTCCACCCTTGGAGTATATTGTCAAGGGATTAACTATAGACTCCGTTCAGGTTCATTTACTCTCCCTTTGGTGCTTTCGTGGTGTTTAAAAGACTTCTGCTCCTTCCTGGGTGATAAAATCAGACCTCTGTATCTAGAGATCTCAGTACCTGCACAGGTCCAGGAGTGGGACTTATGATGAAGTCTTTCTTTGTGGTTCTAGAAGTTCTGTTCCCTCAGTGTCATTTTAATCCATCTTCTGTGGTTGGTGGTCTTGGTCTTTGCACTGATCCTAAGATGAAACCTAGGATAGCATCTTTCTTTGTGTTTCCAGAAGCCCCATTCGGTTGCAATTGCCTCAGCCAGACCTTTGGAACTGGGGATCATGTTTGTTGTGCAGGTCGTAATTCAAACCCTAGACTAGGGTAAAGCCCTGATATTTCTATCTAAGGCCCTTAAAAAATTAACCTATACTGTCTTAGAGTTAACCATTCATTGTTTTCTAAATTTCTACTGCTCCTTCTCCCCCTACAATGACATTCCACATTTGAATCCCAAGAGAGAGATTTTAGAACACTTGGCAAGAGGTAGGAAGGAAAGTTGCTGGCATTTTGGTTATTCTTTTGTGGCTTATGGGCAATCCAAACATCAATTGTACACTGTTATATTTCAATTCTCAAAGATTGCAATGGGATTCCATGTTATGGTACATAAAACAAAAACAGATACCATTTTTCGGAGGCTGTGGGATGACATGCAGTTTTGTGCCACTTCATCAGAACGTGGTCTTTTGACCAAAGTGATTATTACAAAGTGCAGTAAGACAGAACAGAACCACAAGTGTAACATTAGAACTGTCCGTCCCTGCTAAAGTAATGTTAAGAGAAGATATTCCTTAAGAAATAATGCATCTACCTTAGTTCTTACTGCTTAGTAGTTTCCTTTCCAATTGGGCCATGCATAAAAGCACCTTAATGAGCCAGAAGCACAAGTTACTTTACAGCTTCTTTCATTGAGTGCCTTCCCTTATTTGGTGTAGGAAATATAAGTAAATATAAATATTTTATAATAAATAAATATTAATATATTTACAAATATATTTATAAATGATATAAATGTATATTTATATATAAATATATGATAGTATTACAGAGAAGTATTCAAATTCAAATTTTGTCACTGTGAGCTCAAGGTAACAGGATTAATATGTAAATTAATAAGTCATGTGGAAAGTGGAAAAATAATTGAACACTAAAGTTTTGAAGTTAGAAAAAGTAAAAGAAAGGAATCTACCTGTTTCAAACTAATTGCATGTATGAACAAAGAACCTAAAAGTTCATTTTATTTCTAAACAGATCTTGTAACCATTGCATTAGCATGAGTTTATCAAAGACAACCGTGACTTTCTCTGTGAGTCTGATCAACTCAAGACCTACAAAGCTATGAGAAAGATTTCAACTTGGCTTTTTATTTTTAATTGTTATTTTCCCTTGTTCATAAAAAAGTAAATTATCTGAAGTCAAGAAATTTGCTTATACATGGATGGATTTGGAGACTAAAATGTTGAGTGAAATAAATCAAAGGGAGAGAGATAAGCACAGAATAGTCTCACTCATATGTGGGATTTAAGGAAAATAAAAGACAGCATAATAATAACACCCAGAGACAATATAGATGAAGGCTGGAAGGACCAGTCAATGATAACAAGCTTATCACAAAGAGTGGTAAGTGCAAATAGAAAAATAACTACACTAGCAGCTACTATGACAATGATAGAGGGAGAAATACAATGCAGGGATGGGGCTCGAGGGAAATGGGGGACAATGGTGGAGGGAAAGTTGCACTGGTGAAGGGGTTGTGCATTTTATGACTGAAATCCAATACAAACATGTTTGTAACCATTGTGCTTAAATAAAGACATTATTAAAAAAAAAAGTAAGTTAGCTGGAATTTTTGTCACATACTTGGTCCTGAGGAAGATAGAAAGTTTTAAACTAAGTTAAAACAACTGTGCTCTTGTGTTCCTGAATTATTAAACATTTACATTTGATATTTTAAACAGTATATTTTTCTTAAAATGCATATATATGTATGAATATATACATGAATACATATACATATATATATATGCAGTAATTGAGTAGCAGTCTGATGTCAGTGATTTAGAGGATGTCTTATTTTATCAGAATACACACTATCAAGTCAATTAGCTAAATTTTATTGATGGTTTAAGAATTTAAGTACAGGGATAGATTTTGTAAAAACTCATGCCCATAGAGTATATAAATCCTCTCAATCAGCAAAGATGATGTACTTATGATGATAATTATTGAACTTCACCAATGTGGTTCAAGATATATTAAAAATTGCTTAGACTAGGCACTAAATCCTGTAGCAGTTGTTAAGCTTTATCTTCTTTTTCTCTCCCAATCTCTATCAATCCCCCCAAAAGAGCCCAGTAAATTAAAATATTGCTAAAAAGTTATCCAAGAAAATAATGCTAAGTTAATTTTTACTATTCTAATACATCCATGTCATATGATTTGGGGATATAGATATGTTTATGAAGCTATCATAAAATAATAAATAACTTTCATCTAGAAAGTGGTAGTCTGGTTTCTGTGCAAATTGTCAATGACAACATTTTAATATGCAACAGAAAATGAAAATAAAGTTCAAAACACTGCTCTGGGAAAAAGAATAACTATTTTTTTCTTGCCATATTTTCTAAAATCTCTGGGTGAAGATTCCACAACTTGTATATTCTAAAGATTGGAAAATACAGTGGTTATCCACAATACTTAATGAAAACAGTTCAATATTTCTAATTTTCCACAGTGCTTCAAAACCTCTAAGCTAAGTTATCCTCTTTTTGACGTATCTAAATCCTACACCTAGTATCAGATTATTCCATCACATTGCATTTTCTTAAAATATATTGAAACAAGTATATAATAAGATATTTTTGTGGTATAATAGTCCTACCTTGCAAATGTTCCACCAGTGATTGCATATAATCACAGTGGACATTGAGGGATGGTCTAACATATTAGCTTTCTGATTATTCTGCATAATCAGCTCTTCCCAGGCATCCAGTAATGTATAATGATTGCTTTTTAACTTGATTTTCCTAAAATGATAAAATTAAAGGAGTCAAAATCAGTAAAAGTATGTATCTATAAGCAGTTTTTTTTATTTGCATTCTCACTATTGATCTCAGGCATTAATGATTTGAGCATCAAATGTAATAGGAATAATCTATTGGGTCTTCCTCTTCTGTCTTTATTCCCAGAGTTTCAGTTTTTTTGCTTTGAGATTGTGCTTAAAAACCTGGGAGATGGATTGGATCAAATGCCTTTCATGCTAATATTTATGAATTTGATTTCTACACCACGTGACATTCATCTCCTGCACCACTTGTTAGGGGAAATTCATAAAATAGATATTATAATAACTCAGATATGTGACAGATGCCTGTTAAGCCCTTTTCCATCCCCACCTTGACCAAATATGCCTGTTAAGCCTTTCTCCGCCCCACCTTCTTGATCCCCTTGATCTGATATTTCACCTTGAGGCATCAATGGTCTGCTGCCATCAGCCAAAACCACTCCTAAATGGAACTTAACATATATGGGCAAAGGAATGGACTTCTGCTCGCTCCTCCCAAGGTTTTCGCCTTTTCTTTTGAAAAAGGACAAGTTTCCCCTCTGATTGGACATTGTGTTTAAACCGGGAATAGGACTAAGATTCCTTGAATCTATAAAAGACACCTTCCTAGACTACCTAGGGCTTCCGGTTTCAGTCCACATGGCTGTCCTCAGAGCCCCAGAGCTCTTGGAATAAATCCCACTTTGCTTTTGCATTCTCCGAGGCATGGTTTGTGGTTTATATTGAGGTAATGGGTTCCCCCCCCACCTTGGGGACCCCGGGGCTGTCTAGAATCTTGGGCCTCCCCAGGCCCTAGGCTTTTTGGTACCCTTTTTAACACACCAATTGTGACTCTGAAGAGCCTCAAGCACAACACCTACAGGTTGAGTGTCGCAGAAAGTGACTGGTGGGAAGCTAGAGAGACATTTAAACCCTGTCCCCACAGAATGTTTTTAAGCCTCAGAAATAGATTCCAATATTCTACACAAATGTCCACAACCTTCTGATCTTCCAGCAATCAGAGGATTCTTTATCTTCAGTTCTCCCACTCAAGTGGAAATGCTCCTTCCCTTTTCTTGAATAATATGATTGGTCTTCTGTCTATAATCATTCTGCATATTACCTTTGGATAAAAGGCAAGAAATAATTCATTTTTCTCCTAACTTACATAGGGCTGAGTTCTGCTGGCCTGAGTCACATGGTCCTTCAAATTGATGAAACCAAATTTACAGCATCTGGTTTCCTGAGCCACTGATATGTTCTTTTATAGTGGTAATTGTACTCTTCCCTTAGACTCCATACACTGACTAGGGGGTGTGAGGAGTTCTGGGTTTTGGGTCACATGTGGTTATGCTCAGGAGTGACGCCTGAATCTGAAATCAGGAATTACTTCTGAAGGTGTTCCAAGGTCCAAGGTCCATTTGGGATATGGGGAATCGAACCTGGATTGGATGCATGCAAGACAAGTGTCCTACCTCCAGCCCCAGACAGTGACTTTTCAATCTGAACTATCAATTTGGTTTTGTTAAATTTACAACCCAATTTCCACTCTCTTCTTGTTCTTGCTTATTGATACAAATAAGTGTAACCATGCCCAAAGCCCTTTTACCTAACTTCTTCTTTTGAGATGTTAATCCCACCTGAATGATCAGACTTGCCCACACCTGGAATGAGGCTGGCTATTTTAAATAAAGAATAAAAGACTCAGGCTAGGGGGAGGTGAAAGAGGAAGCAGCAAAAAGCAGCAATAGGCAGAGAGGGGCAGCAGAACGCTTAGCATAAAGCAATTTTGGAAATACACATGACAGAGAAAAGCCATGTAATAAACCAAGCTGACTCTGATGAAACTTTGACTCCTTATGACTGCTATCCTGCTTCATCAGATCTGTCTACCTGAAGGGTTAGAAACACAATGCCTGGGCAGCATCATCCAAAATGTGGACTTTATATTTTTAATCAACAATAAGCAATGTTATATTATATTTAGACTATATTTCAATATGTCGATGGTCAGTTGGTTGTTGTTCTTTTTAGTCTGAAATTTCAACCCTGTCTACAGATTTATTTACCAACAATCCACTTAAATTTTCTTTCCTTGTATCTAAGTTCTTCCTATGAGTAGACTTATCCAAGAATTCCAAATATTTACTGCCCAATATTATGTGTTCAGTTTCTTCCATGTTATCTTCCCTTTCACCTTATCAAAGTAAAAACAAATACCATTCTCTGAATTTTATTCCTCAAGGGCTACTTTTAATTTTCAAGCTTAATAAGGGAATAGAAAATAATGAAGGCTATTTTTTTCTAGCAACTGTACTTGCTTCCTGCATTCTGACTCCTACTTTTAATACTTTGTTGAAGTATTTCTTCTGGGGATTCATAACCTCACCAGTGAACATTTCCTTCCACCAATGTCCAGAATTTCTCTTTCACTCTCCCTGATTCCCTCTTCTCTCCCAACCACCATCCCCACTGCCTCTAGGGCAAGCATTTTACTTCTCTCCTTCTCTCTCTCTTTCTCTCTCTCTCTCTCACTCTCTCTCTCTCTCCCTCTCTCTTTCCCCCCTCTCTCACTCTCTCCTTCATTGATACTGGTTTGTACCACTGTTAATGAAAGGATGCCAATGCATGTCATTTTATTTCCTTTCAGCTCCCAGTACTTGTCCAGAGTGATCAGTTCCAACTATCACTTTCATAGCACCTACTTATCTACTTATCTACTCTGTCTGCTCTTTATTGGCAAGCTTCCTACCATGGAATGGTCCTCCTAATCCTCATCTCAATTGTCTTTCAGTATTGTCTCCACCTTGACTTTTATTTTTCTTATATACCACAGATAAATGAAATTATTCTATGTCCAATCACTTTTATTAGATGAGAATGATTATACCATTTTTATTATACCATACTATTAAATGATAACCTACCTATTAATAATACTTGACAACATTGTGTGTTATTTCTTTCTTTAATACTTACCCTTAGGTACGAAGGTCATAATCTCTATCTTTAAACAATGCTATTTACTACAACAGCCTAATATGGTATTACCGAATTCTTAAAACTATTTCTCTCTTAGTGGCTGGTAGTACAGCAGGTAGACCTCTTGTCTTGCACACAGCCAGTTAATAAGTTGTGGTTACAGTATCAGACTGGAGGATGTTCAGTATTAGGAGAAGCAAAGTAAAGGGAAAGAGATAGAGAGGCACAGGGGAAAACTGATTTTTGTCTCCACTGATCTTGCCTTGTACACGTAAGTTTGATAACTAACATCCTACTTCACCCCAGACAAGAAAATAGCAGTTTCTTCTATGAAGAACTTATCACCATATTTTCATACCATAACACACACCCCTCCAAAAGATGGGGGGAAATGTCTGTGTATCTTGGGGAGCAAATGCCTCCTGGAGCTGAAGCCTGAGTGCAGGGGAGGAGAATCTATACTAACCACTTGACATACTCAGTATTATGCCCCCTTTATTGTGCAGACATAGCACCTAGAATGAGCAATCAGGTTAATGCTCTTTCATTGTCTCATATAGAGCTTTCGTTTAAGATCACTGCTGTGACTTTTCGTTATATTAACATGAAATATTTTTAAAATGTTTTTTTATTTTCTGATGTAAAAAATAGAGTTAAGTAAATGTGTTTAACCAGCTGTGGACTGGCCTATTGTAAATATACTTTGGCCTTTCAAGCTAGTTGTTCCCAGCCATTATCTACTGTTGTCTCTTGTTTTCCTCGTCTAAAAACTATGTGCATCTTATGGTCAGGTGCGTCTTAAAGAGCGAAAAATATGGTATGTCTTGAGTTATATTTCACCAAGGGATTTTGGTGCAATAAAAATATCCCATGAATGAGTAGTCCCAAAGGGTAAATCATGCTAAAGAGTCTCACTATAAAATATTAGCAGAAGTAGAATTTTTGAAGCATCTAAGACTACCTCCCATATATGAACAAGGATACCAAAACAGTCCAGAATAAATTATGTCTTTCCTTCCTGGGAGCTGAGTTGGGAGGTCCAGGCAGCATGGCTTCTGGCAGCCCTCCACCATGCCAAAGGCTGCTTTAACCAGGCCTAGGAAGGGGTGCTGGACATGGGTCACCCCAGCACCCCCCTACCTCCTTCCTTCGATACTCCAGGGCTTTGCCTGGCCACATGGCGGGGCAAACCAGCGAGGTGGGTCCCTTGGAGGAGTTTGTGGGTGTTCCTAGGCTTGCCCCATTTCCCTCCAATCTCCAAAGGGAGGGTCTGGGGGAGGGGGCTCCGACCTCCCAGCTTTCAGGCTCGGGAAGGGAAGAACCTCTTTCCTTCCTGGGAGCTGAGTTGGGAGGTCCAGGCAGCATGGCGTCTGGCAGCCCTCCGCCATGCCAAAGGCTGCTTTAACCAGGCCTAAGAAGGGGGTGCGGGACATGAGTCACAATAGGTTCTGGCATTAATATTTATCGGGAAGTTTCCTTATTAAACCTGTCTATTGCGAAACCGCGCGGGAGCACTAGCCCACGGAACATTATAAGAAATATATGGATATCATTGTGTTTCATCCGCTAGTCATTTTCTGGACACTGTCCATGTGCTCCTTTTATTCCTTTACTCTCTCACTCCCATCTCTTGTTACCACACATTTAATCACTTTTTGTTTTGGCCAAGGTGGATTACATATCTTTCACAGTAATTTTTGGGTGGAGTCTGAAGCTTCAGCAGGCAACGCGTCAGGGCAAGGTTCCATGCTGTAGGCTTTTTGGCCAAGATAAGGTGAAGATGCAGCCTCAGTTGCCCCCCACAGCCTTCTCTCTCCTTCCTCCGCGTCCCAGGGTTATTCCTGGACACCTGTTCAGGGTCCAAGCAAGTAGGTTCCACTGAGGTGCAATTTAAAAGAGATCCCAGGTTTCCTTGTTCATGCAAGGGGCTGGGAGGGGACTGCTGAACTGTCAACTTCCAGCAATTTGGAAGCAAAAGCCTCTCTGGGAGTCGGAAGCTTCAGCAGGCAACAAGTGGAGGACATGGCTCCATGCTCTCTTAGTTTGTCCAATCACAGACCAAAGTGGCGTCTTGGAAACACCCCCTTCCTCTTGACTATTTCTAAAACATAAAAGGGTCACGTGTATCTCCTTTGTATATCTCAGATGTATTCCCTTAACATCTATAACTCTTTTTGAATATCCTCATATAGTGACAATTTTGCCCACTGGATTTGTTATTTGATTGTTTGATTTTCCCCCTTTGAGATCTGTTTTATAAGCAATACTGGTAGAAGAGTATCACTGTATAGATTTCATGTTTTTACCAAGTTACGGGGAATGTTGGACTTTATTCGTCGGCCCCCAGATGCATCAACAATATCTTGTGGCATTGCTTCTCTTTTGCATAGGCACATTAAAATGGGGAAATAATACATATGCAAACAAGTTCTTATCTAATAGAGATGGGGACACAAATTTGGTAATGTAATTAGGCCTTTTACCCTGAACATTGGCATAATGATTTGGCTCAGGCCTCAGAAGAATGGGCATCGCCCATACACAGCTGAACAATGGATACCATCTATGGAAACAACCACAATTGTCTTCAACATTACCAGGATCCAAGCCTCTACCAGGGAAGACCGACCACTGCTTTGGCAGTGACTTACTCTAAAGAGTGCTCCCAACACCCAGACGACTCAGCAACAGTCTGCATGCAGGGCAGATTGCTCTGCATTTAATGCTATGCTGAAACTAGAGGATGCTCCACATCAGCCTGACATTGATGAAAGAGATGCACAGAATCCAGAGTCTTTAAATATAAGAATCTGATACCAACAACAGCTAAAGTGTGAAAAAGTTTTACCGGGACCTTGAGAATGACTGGAGTTGGAAGGTCTGGTTTGCCTGGAACTCAGAGTCTATCTTACGCCAATAAACTGAGGTGAGGCCTTTTTAGTAATCAGGTCAAAAATTTTTTTCCATTTTCCCCATTTTTTTTTGGACCTATGCAAACAACGGCTCTTGCTACTATCACACCTTTACTTTTTTTAAATTGTATTCTTTAAGGAAAAAAAATACAACTTACTAAACTTAAAAACAATTGTTGTAGAATGCCTGTCTTGAATACAGGCAAGGGATGGGAAGGGGGTAATGCTACACTGGTGAAGGGGAGTGTTCTGGTTATGATTGTAACCCAAATGTGATCATGTTACTTAAAAAATATATTTAAAAAAAAGAATGAATGAGGGAACTGGAAAACCTGTCTAGAGTACAGGTGGGGGGGTGGGATGGAAGGAGATTTGGGACATTGATGGTGGGAATGTTGCACTGGAGATGGGGGGTGTTCTTTACATGACTGAAACCTAATCACAATCATTTGTAATCAAGATGTTTAAATAAATAAAAATATTAAAAAAATAAACTATCCTGAAAATGTTGAAGGTTTCTTCAATTTTCACATAAAAAAAGATATTCCATAAAAGGCATCGAACTACTATCCTAGTAGTAGGCATCTGCCTTGCACACGGCTGACTCAGGATCGATTCCTGGCATCCCATTCTATCCCCCGAGTACTGTCAGGAATGACCCTTGAAGTGCAGAGCCAGGAGTAACCCCTGAGAATCACCAGGTGTTCTCAAAACAAAACAAACAAAAAAAGAGGTACAATATCTTATTAATAACAAAGTCATTAGAAGTGTAAAGAAAAATAAAAGGAGCCTGGAGAAATACAGGTGTTAAGGTTTTTATTGATAGTTAATTGTTAACACCTGTTAATAGTGCAGGTGTTAAGGTGTTTGCTTTACAAGTGGTTTACTATTGTTTAATACCCAGAACTCCTTATAACTGGTTACTCTAGCCCTTCTAGGGTGATTCCTAATCACAGAGCCAGGTCTAAACCCTGAGCAAAGGAGGAAGAGAAGGAAGAGAACAAATGGGGGAAGGGGAAGATTAAAGGGTTGAATGGTAACAATCAGTATATTTTAAATGCTCTTTGCAGCAGATCTACCTATATTTCAGATTTGAGTTTATGATGACTTAGCTATTTAACATTAAAATATTAAAAAAAGCAAGTCGTTAATAGTGTGGGAAAACAATAGTCTACAGACCAATTCTAAATTATAGTCTATTGGAATCTCTATGAAAGACAAATGTACATTCTAAGGTACTGTATGACATATAATACCTCTCAGCTGCCTATATTCAACAGATCTCCTTAGCAAATTTTACATTGCTCAGTTATACCTTCTCTAATGGGGTGCACATAAAGGAGAAGAACAATTTGTAATCTAAGCCCTCAGAATATCACCAGAGAGTTAACTACAAGATTTCACCTTCAGAATACTAGAAGCACAGCAAACCCAATGGGGAAGAAATACAGAGAAATCCACCAAGTTCAATGAGTATAAACAATAACATGGAAGACTCAACGAACCCCCAACAGACCTAAACAGCCTCAGCCTCAGAGAATGACTCTAGTGATATCATCGTGAGGATGCTTATCAAAACAAATGATAACACAAGTACTAAGCAAGGTACAAGAAATAATGAGAGGAAATAAAAATACTGCGATTGGAAATGATCTAATTGAAAATTATGGTGTGTAATACCTGAAACTCAATGGATGATCAGAGTTCAATTCCTGGTATTCCACATGGTCCACCAAGGCTACCAGGAGTAATTATTGAGCACAGAACCGTGAGTAAATCCTGAGCACCTCTGGATGTTAACCAAAACAAAACAAAACAAAATAACTAAGTCTGAAAAGAAATAAACAGCACAACAAAAAAATGAGATGAGTTCAAGAATAACAATATAAGTCGACACTCCACATGCCAGGATTTCGTGGGCTTTTGACTGGTATGATGGGGGCTCTGGGAAGGACAGCTAGCCACAGGACCCCTGGGCTGACCACTTAGTCCAGGCGAGCATGATTCCCCCCACACCAGACGGGTCTTCAGGGCCACGCCTGGTTAATCGGGCCCTGGGGGGAGGGGGTGAGAAATTCCTCCCTAGGCATCCAAAAACTACAGAGGCTCGGCTGGGCCCAGAACACTCCACATGCCAGGATTTCGTGGGCTTTTGACTGGTATGATGGGGGCTCTGGAAAGGACAGCTAGCCACAGGACCCCTGGGCTGACCACTTAGTCCAGGCGAGCATGATTCCCCCCACACCAGGCGGGTCTTCAGGGCCACGCCTGGTTAATCGGGCCCTGGGGGGAGGGGTCAGAAATTCCTCCCTAGGCATCCAAAAACTACAGAGGCTCGGCTGGGCCCAGAACACTCCACATGCCAGGATTTCGTGGGCTTTTGCCTGGTATGTTGGGGGCTCTGGGCAGGACAGCTAGCCATAGGACCCCTGGGCTGACCACTTAGTCCAGGCGAGCATGATTCCCCCCACACCAGGCGGGTCTTCAGGGCCACGCCTGGTTAATCGGGCCCTGGGGGGAGGGGTGAGAAATTCCTCCCTAGGCATCCAAAAACTACAGAGGTTCGGCTGGGCCCAGAACACTCCACATGCCAGGATTTCGTGGGCTTTTGACTGGTATGATGGGGGCTCTGGGAAGGACAGCTAGCCACAGGACCCCTGGGCTGACCACTTAGTCCAGGCGAGCATGATTCCCCCCACACCAGGCGGGTCTTCAGGGCCACGCCTGGTTTATCGGGCCCTGGGGGGGGGGGTGAGAAATTCCTCCCTAGGCATCCAAAAACTACAGAACCACGTGGGGGCTCACGCCCCCGCGCGAACTTCATGTACTTCATGTATTCAGAATATTCCTTATTCTTATGTTATGTTTTCCATATACAGAATGTTTATTTTGTATTCTTCCCTTTCCCACACCCCTACAAAGCTCTTTTTTTCTCCTTAACTCTCTAACCCCCTCTCAAACATCACTAACCTAGTTTACTCTTTTTAACTTCAGTAGTGTACAATCGTAATCGCAGTCCAAAGCTGTGCATTGTGTGTGACAACCCCAAACTGTTTCAAGATACATAAAATGGACACGTATTTCTTTAGAATATTTTGTGTTTTTTCTCTGACAGCTATAATTCTTACTAAATGTTGTCTTATACAGTGATGATTCTAACCACTTTTTATCTTCTCTTTTTGAGCTGTTTAACAAGGAATTTTGGTGGAAGAGTCCCCCAGTTTAATGCTTATGATTGAACCATGTCATGGGAATCATTGTAATTGTTCTTATGGCCCCCATATGCGCCAATAACACCATGTGGCATTGCTTCTTATTTGCATAGGCACATTAAAATGGGAAAATAGTATAAATACAAATAAGATCCTATCTAATAGAGATTGGAACACACAAATCTTGTAGTGCAAAGGGACCTTACACCCTGAACATTGACATAACGACCTGGCACAGACCTCAGAAGAAAGGGCATATTCCATTCTCCCCTGAACCAGGAAAGCCATCCACGAAACATCCAGGCTGGTCTATAACATCACCTGGAAGCAATCCTCTACCACGGAAGACCTACACTGCTCAGACTTTGACCTGCTCAAAAGAGACTTCCCTTAACACTGAGAAGACTTAACAACGACAACGACCTGCTTACAGGACAGGGCTCCCTGCATTGCCCTTTGATTGTGAGGTGAAAGGAGAGGATGCTCCACGTCCTGACTTCAATGTAAGATATGCAAATTCCAGGATCTTTAATACAGAAACATGATACCAACAACAGAGACTGTGTGAAAAATAAAAGTGTGTTGGCACTACGGACAATGTATTGGATTGGATGATCTAGCTTGCCTGGAGCCTAGACTTGGTCTTGTGCCAGGAAACTTCAGGGGTCTGGTCTCTTTGTACTTAGGCCAAGGTTATTTCTTTCCATGTCCCTCATATTTTGGTGGGCCTATGCAAACAACAATTGCCACTCTAACACCATTCTTACTGTGCTCCTTTGACTCTAATCCTTAAAAAGAACTCACTTAAAATTTGAGGTTAACTTAAGCTAATATGCATGTATATGAAAATGTAAGAAAATACTATGCCTGTAATGTTTAAGGAGTTACGTAAGTTTTATGGCTTTAGATTGCCTTGTGTACTGTTAAGAAATATTATAATGTGTTACAATCTGGGGACTTGACGGACAAAGTAATTGTACATGGATTCTGTCTTATTTATCTTAATGTTCTTTGGCTGAAATTTCAAAGTTAAGATATCAGCAAGGGGACTTCTGAGAATTATGGGTGATTGTCCTTCCACTGTAACTTTACCTTGTCCTCTTTCTTTGCACCCTTGTTCTCATAATTAAAAATAAAAAAAAAACCAAAAAACAATATAAGTCCATGAAGAACATGAAGATGAATCTGATGAATAACTGATAGTTAAATAAAATCACAGATAAAATTTTCCTAGAGGTAAAGAATACAGGCAATCAAACAAGTGGCAAGCAGGGTTCCAATCAAATTAGAATGGTCCTAGACTCACATTAGAAAAACTACAAGACGGGGCCAATAGATAGCATGGAGGTATGGTGTTTGCCTTGCATGAGAAAGTATGGTAGTTCGAATCCCAGCATCCATATGGTACCCAGAGCCTGCCAGAAGCAATTTCTGAGTGTAGAGCCAGGAGTAACCCCTGAATGCCGCCGGGTGTGACCCAACCCCCTTCCCCCCAAAAAAGAAAGAAAAAGAAAAACTACAAGACACATTGTGTACTTAAATAGCACAAATCTTAAGACAAACATTATTAAAAGCAAATCAAAAACAGAACTTGTATATAAAGGAAAGTCCCTAAGTTTCATAGCTTGTAAAATTCAATTGACACCCTGAGTCAGAAAAGAATGAAGAAATATATTATGAAAACTCAATAAAATTTAGCACCTCACCAAATAAACTATCCAGACAGATTATAGTTCAGATTTGAAGAATGATACATATTTCAGGGACTGCAAACAGTTTTGGGAATTCATAAAAATACCAGTTTTACAAGAAGCATTAAAAGGAACTTCTTTAAATGACAACAAAAATTTCTCAACATTTGGCACTGAGAATAGGATTCACTCATGATAGTTATGGTTGACCTCTATGAGATTAAGAAATAGTTGCTTACTATTATCTTCCTAACAAATTTTATTTTATGTTTCGGCTATTGGGCCACACTCAACTATGTTTAGAGATTATTCCTGGTTCTATGCTCAGGGATCATTCTAGTGGGGGTCAGGAGACTTTTGAGGGGGGTTGTGAATCTGTCCTTGCTGGCCACATGCAAAATCAAACATCCTTCTTGCTGTTCTATCTCTCAGAGCCTCCAATACTAAGAGATATTATACATTTTTAATAATAAGTTGTTTCATTTCTAAGCAAGTTTTTTGGTTTTTTTTTAACATCCATACAGGTCTTTATTACAATTTTACTTATACTTGCAGGTGCTTAGGCATCATATGTTATATAATATTTTCTAACATAAAGCCAATATATTCTTTAGGATAAAACACACTTTTTCAATTTTATGTCTATTTAAATTTTACACCTAAATCCTAATTCTCTTATCTCCTACTAAATTTTAGATTTGTAGGTTTACTTATTTATGTATATTTTAAATTGTAATAGTACATAATTAT
Organism: Suncus etruscus; assembly: GCF_024139225.1. Classification (NCBI taxonomy): domain Eukaryota; kingdom Metazoa; phylum Chordata; class Mammalia; order Eulipotyphla; family Soricidae; genus Suncus; species Suncus etruscus. Next base: position 108,841,830 of record NC_064857.1, on the reverse strand, counting down.
TTATAATATTTTTTCTTGTCAAACAATCATTTACTTATTATTCCCATCAGTCATTTCTTTTTTTTAATTTTCTCTTTATTTGAATAACTTGATTACATAAACGAACGTTATTAGGTTTCAGTCATGTAAAAAACACACCCCCCCTTCACCAGTGCAACATTCCCGCAACCAATGTCCCAAATCTCCCTCCATCATCCCTCCTGTACTCCAGACAGTCTTTCCAGTTCCCTCATTCATTCACTTGATTATGGTAGTTCTCTGTGTAGTTATTTCTATAGCTGTACTCACCACTCCTTGTGGTGAGCTTCATGGAGTGAGCTGGTGTTCTAGCCCTCCTCTCATTGTCTCTGAGGATTGTTACAGAAATGACTTTTATTTTTCTTAAAACTCATAGATGAGTGAGACTATTCTTCGTCTCTCTCTCTCCTTCTGACTTATTTCACTGAGCGTGATAGATTCCATATACCTCCATGTATAGGAAAATTTCATGACATCATCTCTCCTGACGGCTGCATAATACTTCCTTGTGTATATGTACCACAGTTTCTTTAGCCATTCATCTGTTGAAGGGCATCTTGGTTGTTTCCAGAGCCTGGCTATTGTGAATAGTGCTGCAATAAATATAGGTGTGATGAAGGGGTTTTTGTATTGTATTCTTGTATTCCTAGGGTATATACCTAGGAGTGGAATAGCTGGGTCGAATGGGAGCTCAATTTCCAGATTTTGAAGGAACCTCCATATCGCTTTCCATAGAGGCGGTACTAGACAGCATTCCCACCAGCAGTGGATAAGAGTTCCTTTCTCTCCACATCCCTGCCAGCACTGATTGTTCTCATTCTTTGTGATGTGTGTCAATCTCTGTGGTGTGAGGTGGTATCTCATCGTTGTTTTGATTTGCATCTCCCTAATGATTAGTGACGAGGAGCATTTTTTCATGTGTCCTTTGGCCATTTGTATTTCTTTCTTATCAAAGTGTCTGTTCATTTCTTCTCCCCATTTTTTGATGGGATTAGATGTTTTTTTCTTGTAAACTTGTGTCAGTGCCCTGTATATTTTGGATATTAGCCCCTTATCTGAAGGATGTTGGGTGAATAGTTTCTCCCACTCAGTGGGTGACTCTTGTATCCTGGGCACTATTTCTTTTGAGGTGCAGAAACTTCTCAGTTTAAGGTATTCCCATCTGTTCATCTCTGCTTTCACTTGTTTGGAAAGTGCAGGTTTCACCTTGAAGATACCTTTAGTCACAATGTCATGGAGTGTTTTACCGACGTGTTATTCTATATACCTTATGGTATCAGGTCTGATATCAAGGTCTTTAATCCATTTGGATTTTACCTTCATACATGATGTTAACTGGGGGTCTATGTTCGCTTTTTTGCAAGTGGCTAACCAGTTCTGCCAGCACCACTTGTTGAAGAGATTTTCCCAGCTCCACTTAGGATTTCTTGCTCCTTTGTCAAAAATCAGGTAATTGTATGCCTGGGGAATGTTCTCTGAGAACTCCAGCCTATTCCACTGATCTGAGAGTCTGTCTTTATTCCAATACCATGCTGTTTTGATAACTATTGCTTAGTAGTACAGCTTAAAGTTGGGGAAAGTAATAGCTCCCATTTTCCTTTTCCCTAGGAGTGCTATAGCTATTCGAGGGTGTTTATTGTTCCAGATGAACTTCACACGTGTTTGATCCACTTCTTTGAAGAATGTCATGGGTATTTTTAAGGGGATCGCATTAAATCTGTATAATGCTTTGGGGAGTACTGCCATTTTAATGATGTTAATCCTGTCAATCCATGAGCAGGGTAAGTGTTTCCATTTCCATGTGTCCTCTCTTATTTCTTGAAGCAGGGCTTTATAATTTTCATTGTATAGGTCCTTCACGTCTTTGGTCAAGTTGACTCCAAGATATTTGAGTTTGTGTGGCACTATTGTGAATGGGATTGCCTTCCTGACTTCCATCTCTTCCCTATCATTATTGGTGTATAAAAAGGCCATTGATTTCTGTAGGTTGATTTTGTAGCCTGCCACCTTGCTATATGAATCTATTGTTTTTAGAAGCTTTTTAATAGAGTCTTAAGGATTTTCTAAGTAGAGTATCATGTCATCTGCAAACAAAGAGAGCTTGACTTCTTCCTTTCCTATTTGGATTCCCTTGATATTTTTTTTTTGCCTGATCACTATAGCAAGAAGTTCCAGTACCATGTTGAAGAGGAGTGGTGAGAGTGGACAGCCTTGTCTGTACCAGAATTTAGAGGAAAGGCTTTTAGTTTTTCTCCATTGAGGATAATATTTGCCATTGGCTTGTGGTAGGTGGCTTCAACTAGATTGAGAAAGGTTCCTTCCATTCCCATCTTGCTGAGAGTTTTGATCAAGAATGGGTGTTGGACCTTATCAAATGCTTTCTCTGCATCTATTGATATGATCATGTGATTTTTATTTTTCTTGTTGTTGATGTTGTGTATGGTGCTGATAGATTGTTGATAGATGTTAAACCATCCTTGCATTCCTGCGATGAAACCTACTTGGTCGTAATGTATGATCTTCTTGATAATGCATTGGATCCTATTTGCCAGGATTTTGTTGAAGATCTTTGCATTAGCATTCATCAGGGATATTGGTCTGTAATTTTCTTTTTTGGCAGCATCTCTGTCTGGTTTTAGTATCAAGGTGATGTTGGCTTCATAAAAGCTGTTTGGGAGTGTTCCAGTTTTTTCAATTTCATGGAAGAGCTTGGCTAGGAATGGTAGTTGCTCCTCTTCAAAGATTTGAAAAAATTCATTACGAAAACCATCTGGGCCTGGGCTTTTCTTTTTGGACAGATGTTTGATTACAGTTTCAATTTTCTCAGTAGGGTTGGGGGTGTTTAGATATGCTGCATCCTCCTTACTAAAATTAGAAGGTTATAACTGTCCAAGAATTTTTCCATTTCTTCTTGGTTCTCATGTTTAGTAGCATAAAGTTTCTCAAAGTAGTCTCTGATTATCCTTTGGATCTCTACAATTTCTGTCGTGATCTCCCCCTTTTCATTTCTAATACGGGTTATCAGCTTTCTCTTTCTCTCTTTATTTGTGAGTTTTGCCAATGGTCTATCAATCTTGTTTATTTTATCAAAGAACCAACTTCTGCTTTCGTTGATCTTTTGGATTGTTTTTTGGTTTTCCACTTCATTGAGTTCTGCTTTTAGCTTTGTTATTTCCTTCTGTCTCCTTATTTTTGGTTCCTTTTGTTGGTCATTTTCTAATTTTTAAGCTGCGCCATTAAGTTTTTCAGGTATGCTCCTTCTTCCTTCCTGATGTGTGCTTGTAGAGCTATAAATTATCCTCTCAGGACCGCTTTTGCTGTGTCCCATAAATTCTGGCAGCTTGTGTCTTTATTATCATTTGTTTCCAGGAAAGTTTTGATTTCCTTTTTGATTTCATCTTGGACCCACTGGTTGTTCAGTAGCAGGGTGTTTAATTTCCAATTGTTAAAGTTTTTCTTCTGTGTGCCTTTGTAGTTCACATCTAATTTCAGAGCCTTGTGGTCAGCAAAGGTAGCCTGCAAGATTTCTATCCTCTTGATTTTATGGAGGTATGTTTTATGTGTCAGCATGTAGTCTCTTCTGGAGAATGACCCATGTACATTGGAAATGAATGTGTATCCAGGTTTTTTGGGATGGAGTGTCCTGTATATATCTATTAGTCCTCTTTCTTCCATATCTCTTTTCAGGGCTAGTATTTTTTTGTTGGGTTTCAGTCTGGTTGACCTATCAAGTGTTGATAGGGCCGTGTTGAAGTCTCCCACAATTATTGTGTTATTATTGATTTCTTCTTTCAGATTTGTCAGTAATTGTATTAGATAATTTGCTGGTCTCTCATTGGGTGCATATATGTTTAAAAGTCTGATTTCTTCCTGTTGCACATATCCCTTGATTAGTACATAGTGTCCATCTTTGTCCCTTACCACTTTTCTGAGTATAAAGTTGGTGTCATCAGATATTAATATGGCCACCCCAGCTTTTTTGAGGGTGTTTTTTGCTTGGATAATTTTCTTCCAACCTTTGATTTTGAGTTTATGTTTGTTCTGACTATTCAGATGTGTTTCTTGTAGGCAGCAGAAGGTTGGATTTATCTTTTGACCCATTTTGCAACTCTGTGTATTTTAATTGGTGAATTTAGTCCATTGACATTGAGGGAGATGATTGTCATAGGATTTAATGTTATCTTTGTAGATAAGTTTGCTGTGTTTGTTGGTCTCTCTTGTCTTAGAGTAGACCTGTCAGTTTTTCCTTAAAGGCTGGTTTATCATCTGTGAAGTTTCTGAGCTGTTGTTTATCCATGAAGCTGTGTATTCTTCCTCCAAACCTGAACGTGAGTCAGGCTGGGTGCAGTATTCTTTGTGAGGCATTCATCTCATTCAGTCTTGTCACAATATCCCACCACTGTCTTCTGGACTTGAGAGTATCTTGTGACATGTCTGCTGTAAGTCTTAGGGATGCTCCTTTGAATGTAATTTCCCTTTTTGATCTTGCTGCTTTCAGTATTCTATCCCTATCTATGGGATTTGTCATTGTAACGAGGATATGTCTTGGGGTGTTTTCCTTTGGGTCTCATTTAGCTGGTATTCTTCGGGCATGCAGGATTTGATTGCATGTAGTCTTTAGCTCTGGGAGTATCTCTTTGATGATGTCTTTGACAGTTGATTCTTCTTGGAGATCTCCTTCCTGGGTTTCTGGGACTCCAATGATTCTTATGTTGTTTCTGTTGAGTTTATTAAAGACTTCTATTTTCATCTGTTCGCATGCCTTGAGTACTTTTTCCATTGCCTGTTCGTTTGTCTTAAGGTTCTTTTCCAATTTCTTCTGTTGTGTTGAGCTTTTCTGCATCTCATCTTCCAATACTCTGATTCTCTCCTCAGCTGCTGATATCCTGTTGGTGAGGCTACCCATTGTGGTTTTCAGTTGAGCAACAGTATTTTTCAGATCTGTTATTTCAGTTTGGAGTTTTTTGATTTCTGTCTTTGTGTTCTCTTCAGATCGATTTATTCTCTTGTTGAGTTCTATGAACATATTCCATATTTCTATTCTAAACTCCTTATCTGAAAGGTTAATCAGGTGGTTGGAATTTATTAGGTCAATCGAGCTTTCATCTTCATTCTGGTGTTTGCCTGCGAGGTTTCCCAATTGTCACGCTTGTAGTGTGGTTTTTCCTGCGTGTTGTGGTGGGGTTCATTGATTAGAAAGAGTGTGGCTGTGAAGCGAAGCAAAGCGGCCTAGCTCTTCTGCTGCCTCTAGTTGACAGTCCTCAGAGTGAACAAAGGTACGGCAGGGCAGAGCGATCCCGCAGCCTCAGAATGTAGGCACTCACCAGCTTCAAAATGCAGTTTTTGGGGGGTGCACTCCCTAGGCCCCTGAGGAAACCTTCAGGGATTCAGAAGCACAGTATAAGGCCTATAATATTAATTTTTTACTTGGTATGCCAATTAAAGAAAGAAAGATAGGCACTTTTTGAAAAAAAAATTTTAGAAACTACATTGAATCTGTATGTTGCTTTTAGTAGGACTGTCATTTTTGACAGTGTCAATCCTTCCAATCAATGTACAAGGGATATGATTCTGTTTTCTTATGACATTTTTAATTTCTCTTAGCAGGAAACTTCAGTTTTCTTTATATGTCTTTCACCTTTTTTGTTAAGCTAGTTCCAAGACACTAAATTTTTTTGAACTGCCATTGTGAATTGGGGGGGTTCTTTTATTCCTCTCTCCTATCTCATTGATTAAAGAAATGCCATATATTTCTCTTGTGGCTCTTGTAACCTGCCACATTACTGTACAATTTTATTGATTCTAGGAGGTTGTTTTTTTTTTTTTTTTTTTTGCAAACTTTAGTGTTTTTTTATGTATAGTATTATCCCTTTTGCAACGAGTTTGACTTCTTTTCCAATCTGAGTGCCTTTAACCTCTTTCTTGCTTTATTATAATTGGGCTGGCAATTCAATGTTAGTTTTTGAAAATGTGATGCTGCTTGCTCCCTGAGGATCAGAAATTCCCATGGGGGCCAGAGTCATAGCACAGCAGTAGAGCGTTTGTCTTGCTTGCAGCTGACCCAGGACAGACCTTGATTCGATGCCTGGCATTCCAGGTGGTCCTCCAAGCCAGGAGCAATTTCTGAGGGCATAGCCAGGAGTAATCTCTGAGTGTCACTGGATGTGGTCAAGAAACAATACAAAATAAATAATTAATTAAGGAAAAGATTAGAAAGAAAATAAATTCCCCTGGTCAACCAACAAAACTTGGGGCCTCTATGGTCAGATCCAACAGTGCAACAATATGGTAACGATAAATGAATCAGGCATGGGAGTATTCAAGTCATGTGCCTTCACCAGTTTGTTATCCTTCTAGTTCCTAGAATATTACTGCTTTTAGTCCCTTTTGCGAGTTAATAAGGATATATTTTTAAACTATAGTAAATGCTATTTCCACTGCAAAGTTTATATTGCAGAATTTCTTTTTATCAACATCTTGCAGTTTTTTATTTAACTATATTTTCTGCAATAAGGAAAATGTTGATTCCTAATAAGCTTATATTAATCTTATTTATTCCACAATATGCTTAAAAATTTCATAATTATACCAAGGATGATACAAAAAAAGATAACTAGCTCTAAAATCTCTCTACATTATTTGATTCTTAGTATAAATCATACTCAATATGAATAGACTATTATAAAATTACTTAAATTATCTTTTCTGTGTATTTATGTTTTCACATTGATAAAGTTTTGACTTGTTCATATGTTTTGTTTGTGGGCTATTTTATTGAGAAATAAATCTATATAAAATGAAATTTAAAAAACTGTGAAAATTTGATGACTTTGACAAATATATTTATCATCACAATACAGAATAGCTTTATCAATCCCAAAACTTTTTTAGCCTCTTTTAAATCAAGATTTTTCTTATCCTCTGGCCTATGGAAACCATTGTTTTGTTTATTATCATTATTATATTGTGTGTGCTAGAATTTCTTATACACTAATAAAATTTTATTGTAGTGCTTTTGTTTGACTTTTTACTGAGATCATGCTTTAAACATAAACCTATGTGATCATGTTAATAGATTTGTTTTTTACTAAGTAGTATTTCATTGTATCAATGTACAAAGGTTGGTTTGGGGTTTTTGTGCTGCTCAATGTGCATGTTTTTTAGGGTTGTTACTAACACATACATATATACAGAGTTTTTTATATATAAAAAAACATTTCAATTATCTTACATAAATAAATGTATAGAATATTAAGTTACATTTGTCTTGGGGGAAGGGTTTGGGCCACAACAGGAGTGATCAGGGATTATTCCTGATTCAGTTTTGGGGTAGTTTTGCTCATTGATGTTTAGGAAAATATGTTGTGTGGGGGATCAAATCAAGATCTCTTTCATGCAAAGATCTGGCTAACTTAACTGAGAATCCTGAGTACCCCACAAGATACATGAAGACTTTAATTTGAGGGAATTTCCTCAAATTAAAAATAGAGCTTTCATATTATCTGTCATAGAACTCGAGAGATATCTATTCCAAGGGCATAATTTGAAAACATACACATACCTAAATTCTTTGTTGTGAGATTAAAATAGCCAAGGTTTAAAATTTTTCTCATGTTTACTTTTTTGTTTTGTTTTTGTTTTTGTTTGTTTGGGTCACACCTGGCAGCACTCAGGGGTTACTCCTGACTGGCTCAGAAATTGCTCCTGGCAGGCTTGGGGGACTATATGGGATGCCAGAATTCAAACCACCATCCTTCTGCATGCAAGGCAAACTCCCTACCTCCATGCTATCTCTCCAGCCCCTCATGTTTACTTTTTTATAAAATTACTATATTGTATGTACTACCTATTTTTAAGAAATTTGTAAAATATCCATTATCATAAAATATTTAATAATATAAGAAAACATGCACTCCAGTCCACTGAATCAACTATCCAGCTTTAAAATTCTTTATAAGAAATAGGCAATTTTATAAAGTTCATTGAGGAAAACATAGGCAAAAGACTCCAAGACTTAGGCCTCAAAGTGCTTTTCAATGATAGGATGCCTATGACAAGAGCTATAGCATCAACCTAAATGAATGGGACTACATCAAACTATAAAGTTTCTGTATGACAAAGAAACACAGGCTAAAATTAGAAGACAACTAACTAAATTAGAGAAAATATTTGCACTTAACACATCAGATAAAGGTTTGATATCTAAGATATTCAAAATATTTCGAAGATTAACACCACAAAACCTAAAAACCCTTTAAAAAACAAGGAGAAAAAATAAACAGACACTTCACTGAGGAAGACTAATAGATGGCCAACTAACACATAAAAAAACTGACACATAAGAAAATGCATTAAAAAAACACATCAATAAACTGACAAGGGGCCAGCGAGGTGGCGTTTGAGGTAAGGTGTCTGCCTTGCAAGCTCTAGCCAAGAAAAGATCACGACAGCAGTTCGATCTCCCCATGTCCCATATGGTCCCCCAAGCAAGGGGCAATTTCTGAGTGCTTAGCCAGGAGTAACCCCTGAGCATCAAATGGGTGTGGCCTGAAAAACAAAAAGCAAAACAAAACAAAAAACTGACAAATCACTTATCATTAGGGAAATTCAAACCAACCAATGAGAAATAATCTTAACACCAATGAGGATGACATATATTAAAAATAATGGAAACAATCTCTGTGGGAATGTGGTAAGAAAGGAACTTTCATCCACTGCTGGTGGGAATGTTCAATCCTTATGGAAAAACAGTATGTTTTTCAAAAACTCAAAATTGAGCTGCCATAATGACCCAGCAATTCCTCTTTTGGCTACATATACTCCAGGGCAGAAAAACATTCATCCAAAAGGATGTATGCCCACCTCTATTAATTGCAGCACTCAATACTATACTAAGAATTGGAATCAACCTAGATGTCCAACAACAGATGAGTGGATCATGAAGATATGATACATATATACAGTGGAATATGACATAGCTTTAAAGATTGATGTAATTATGCAATTAGCAGAAACATGAATGAAACTAGAATTTATTATGTAAATGAAATAAGCCAGAAGAATAAATTCAGGGGGCCAAAGAGATACCATGGAGGTAGGGAGTTTGCCTTTTATACAGAAGGTCAGTGGTTCAAATCCCAGCATCCCATACGGTCCCCTAAGCCTGCCAGGAGCAATTTCTGACCATAGAGCCAGTAGTAACCCCTGAGCTCTGCAGATGTAACCCAACACCCCCCAAAAGAAGTAAATTCAGAATGTTATTATTTATGTTTTATATTTAGAATATCTTCATAAATAAACAGAATAGACCAAATTGTAGTTGTCTTGAACACCTTTAACTACAGAGTATAGCGAGAAGGAAAGAAACTGAGTGGAAGAGAGAAATACAAAAGTTTATATTCTCTTTATACTTCAAAGACACCTACAGCAATGAATGCAGCTATTTAGACTGAGCAGGTGTCCAATTAACTGCACTTTAGAGACATCTATAATAATGTTCTGTTTTTATCCACAGAAATACGTGCAGAATTCGTTAGGAAACCATGTTCTCCCACTACAGTGATCACAATAAGAATGTTTTAGTGTCTCAATTTCAAAATGCCTATAATAACTCTTTAAACTTTTTAAATATATCTTATTTTATTTAAACACCTTGATTACATATATGATTGTGTTTGGGTTTCAGTCATGTAAAGACCACCACCAATCACCAGTCCAACATTCCCATAATCAATGTCCCAAATCTCCCTCCACCCCACCCAACCCCCGCCTGTACTCTAGACAGGCTTTCTATTTCCCTCGTAGATTCTCATTATTAGGATAGTTCAAAACGTACTTATTTCTCTAACTAAACTCATCCCTGTTTGCGGTGAGCTTCATGAGGTGAGCTGTAACTTCCAGCTTCTTTCTCTTTTGTGCCTGAAAATTATTACTGCAAAAATGTCTTTCACTTTTCTTAAAACCCATAGATGAGTGAGACCATTCTGTGTGTGTCTCTTTCTCTCTCTCTCTTTCTCTCTCTCTCTCTCTGCCTTATTTCACTCAGCATAATAGATTCCATGTACATCCATGTATAGGAAAATTTCATGACTTCATCTCTCCTAACAGCTGCATAATATTCCATTGTGTATATGTACTACAGTTTATTTTGCCATTCATCTGTTGAAGGGAATCTTGGCTGTTTCCAGACTCTTGCTATTGTAAATAGTGCTCCGATGAATATAGGTGTAAGGAAGGGATTTTTGTATTGTATTTTTGTGTTCCTAGGGAATATTCCTAGGAGTGGTATAGGTGGATCATATGGGAGCTCGATTTCCAGTTTTTGGAGGAATCTCCATATTGCTTTCCATAAAGGTTGAACTAGACGGCATTCCCACCAGCAGTGATAAGAGTTCCTTTCTCTCTATATCCCTGCCAACACTGCTTGTTCTCATTCTTTGTGATGTGTGCCAATCTCTGTGGTGAGAGGTGATACCTCATAGTCTTTTTGATGATGATTAGTGATGTGGAGCATTTTTTCATGCATCTCTTGGCCATTTGTATTTCTTCTTTGTCAAAGTGTCTGTCCATGTCTTCTCCCCATTTTTTGATGGGATTAGATTTTTTTTTCTTGTAAAGTTCTGTCAGTGCTTGTATATTTTGGAGATTAGCCCCTTATCTGATGGGTATTGCGTGAATAGTTTCTCCTACTCAGTGGGTGGCTCTTTTATCCTGGGCGCTATTTCCTTTGAGGTGTAGAAGATTCTCAGCTTAATATATTCCCATCTGTTAATATCTGCTTTCACTTGCTTGGAGAGTGCAGTTTCCTCCTTAAATATGCCTGTAGTCTCAATGCCCTGGAATGTTTTACTTATGTGTTCTATATATCTTATGGTTTCGGGTCTCATATTGAGGTCTTTAATCCATTTGGATTTTACCTTTGTACATCATGTTAGCTGGGAGTCTAAGTTCAATTTTTTGCAAGTGGCTAGCCAGTTCTGCCAACACCACTTGCTGAAGAGGCTTTCTTTGCTCCATTTAGGATTTCTTGCTTGTTTATCAAAAATTAGGTGATTGTATGTCTGGGGAACATTCTATGAGTATTCAAGCCTATTCTACTGATCTGAGAGCCTGTCTTTATTCCAATACCATGCTGTTTTGATAACTATTGCTTTGTAGTAAAGTTTAAAGTTGGGGAAACTAATTCCTCCCATATTCCTTTTCCCAATGATTGCTTTAGCTAATCTAGGGTGTTTATTGTTCTAAACCAATTTCAAAAGTGCCTGGTCCAATTCTTTGAAAAATGTCATGGGTATCTGTAGAGGGATCGCATTAAATCTGTACAATGCCTTGGGGGAATATTACCATTTTGATTATGTTAATCTTGCCAATCCATGAGCAGGGTATGTGCTTCCATTTCCATGTGTCCTCTCTTATTTCTTGGAGCAGAATTTTATAGTTTTCTTTGTATAGGTCCCTCACATTTTTAGTCAAGTTGATTCCAAGATATTTGAGTTTGTGTGGCCCTATTGTGAATGGGATTATTTTTTAATGTCCATTTCTTCCTTATTACTATTGGTGTATAGAAAGGCCATTAATTTTTGTGTGTTAATTTTGTAGCCTGCCACATTGCTATATGAGTCTATTGTTTCTAGAAGCTTTTTGGTAGAGTAGAGTCTTTAGGGTTTTCTAAGTAGAGTATCAAGTCATCTGCAAACAGTGAGAGCTTGACTTCTTCCTTTCCTATCTGGATTCCCTTGATATATTTTTCTTGCCTAATTACTATAGTGAGTACTTCCAGTGCTATGTTGAATAGGAGTGGTGAGAGAGGACAGCCTTGTCTTGTGCCAGAATTTAAAGGGAAGGCTTTTTGTTTTTCTCCATTGAGGATAATATTTGCCACTGACTTGTGGTAGATGGCCTTAACTATATTGAAAAAGGTTCCTTTCCTTCCCGTCTTGCTGAGAGTTTTGATCAAGAATGGGTGTTGGACCTTATCAAATGATTTCTCTGCATCTATTGATATGATCATGTAATTTTTAATTTTCTTGTTGTTGATGTTTTGTATTATGTTGATAGATTTATGGATGTTAAACCATCCTTGCATTCCTGGGATGTAACCTACTTGATCATAGTGGATGATCTTCTTAATGAGGCATTGAATCCTATTTGCCAGGATTTTGTTGAGAATCTTTGCATCTGCATTTATCAGTGATATTGGTCTGTAATTTTCATTTTTCATAGCATCTCTGTCTGGTTTAGGTATCAAGGAGATGTTGGATTCATAAAAGCTATTTGGAAGTATTTCCGTTTTTTCAATTTCATGAAAGAGTCTTGCCAGGATTGGTAGTTGTTCCTCTTGGAAAGTTTGAAAGAATTCATTAGTGAATCCATCTGGGCCTGCACTTTTATTTTTGGGCAGACATTTGATTACTGTTTTAATTTCATCAATAGTGATGGGGGTGTTTAGATATGCTACATCCTCTTCATTCAACCATGGAAGATTATAAGAGTCCAAGAATTTATCCATTTCTTCCAGGTTCTCATTGTTAATGGCATAGAGTTTCTCAAATTATTTTCTGATTACCCTTTGAATCTCTGCCATATCAGTAGTGATCTCTCCTTTTTCATTCCTAATACGAGTTATCAAGTTTCTCTCTCTCTTTGTTAGTTTTGCCAGTGGTCTATCAATCTTGTTTATTTTTTTGAAGAACCAACTTCTGCTTTCATTGATCTTTCGGATTGTTTTTTGGGTTTCCACTTCGTTGATTTCTGCTCTCAGCTTTGTTATTTCCTTCTGTCTTTCTATTTTTGGTTCCTTTTGTTGAGCACTTTCTAATTCTATGAGCTGCATCATTAAGCTATTCAGGTAGGCCCCTTCTTCCTTCCTGATATGTGTTTGCAAAGCTATAAATTTTCCTCTCAGTACGGCTTTTGCTGTGTCCCATAAATTCTGATAGTTTGTGTCTTTCTTATCATTTGTTTCCATGAAAGTTTGATTTCCTCTTTGTTTTCATCTTGGACCCACTGGTTATTCAGTATGAGGCTGTTTAACTTCCAGGTGTTAAAGTTTTTCTTCTGTGTCCCTTTAGAAAACACATATAATTTCAGAGCCTTGTGGTCAGCGAAGGTAGCCTGCAAAATTTCTATCCTCTTGATATTATGGAGGTATGTTTTATGTGCCAGCATGTAGTCTATCCTGGAGAATGTCCCATGTTCATTTAAGAAGAATGTGTATCCATGATTCTGGGGACCACTAGGTCTCTTTCTTCCATTTCTCTTCTCAGGTCTAGTATATTCTTGTTGGGTTTCAGTCTGGTTGACCTATCCAGTGTTGACAAAGCCGTGTTGAGGTCCCCCACAATTATTGTGTTGTTATTGATATTATTTTTCAGATTAGTCAACAATTGTATTAAATATTTTGCTGGACTCTCATTCGGTGCATATATGTTTAGGAGAGTTATTTCTTCCTGCTCCACATATCCCTTGATTAATATGAAATGTCCATCTTTGTCCCTTACAACCTTCCTGAGTATAAAGTTTGGATTGTCTGATATTAGTATGGCCACTCCAGCTTTTTTATGGGTGTTCTTTGCTTGGATAATTTTTCTCCAGCCTTTTATTTTGAGTCTATGTTTGTTCTGACTATTCAGGTGCGTTTCTTGTAGGCAGCAGAAGGTTGGATTGAGTTTTTTGATCCATTTAGCCACTTTGTGTCTCTTAACTGGTGCATTTAGTCCATTGACATTGAGAGAAAGAATTGTCCTGGGGTTTAATGACATCTTTATATTGAAATTTGGTGTGTCTTTTGGTCAGTCTCGTCTTAAATTAGGTCTTTCAATTTTTCTCTTAAGATTGGTTTTGAGTCTGTAAAGTTTCTGAGCTGATTTTTGTCTGTGAAACCATGTATTCTTCCATCAAACCTGAAAGTGAGTTTTGCTGGGTACAGTATTCTAGGTGAAGCATTCATTTCATTGAGTTTTGTCACTATGTCCCACCACTGCTTTCTGGTTTTCTGAGTTTTCTGGTGACAGGTCTGCTGTAAATCTCAAGGATGCTCCCTTGAATGTAATTTCCCTTTTTGATCTTGCTGTTTTCAGAATTCTGTCTCTATCTGTAGGATTCGTCATTTTGACTAGGATGTGTCTTGGGGTATTTTTTCTGGGGTCTCTTTTGGTTGGTTCTCTACAGGCATGCAGGATTTTATTGCATATATTCTTTAGCTCTGCAAGTTTCTCTTTAATGATGCTCTTGACCAGAGGTCCTCAAACTTTTTAAACAGGGGGCCAGTTCACTGTCCCTCAGACCATTGGAGGGTCTGACTATAGTAAAAACAAAGCTCATGAACGAATTCTTATGCACACTGCATATATCTTATTTTGCAAAGAAGAAAAAAAACAGGTACAAATACAATATGTGGCCTGCGGGCCATAGTTTGAGGACCACTGTATCTTGACCATAGATTCTTCCTGGAAATGTTCTTCCTGGGTTTCTGGGACTCCAATGATTTTTAAGTTGTTTCTGTTGAGCTTATCATAAACTTCTGTTTTCATTTGTTCCCATTCTTTGACTAATTTTTCCATTGTACATTCATTTGCTTTAAGTTTTTTTTCCCAATCTCTCCCGCTTTATGGAGTTGTTATTTATCTCATCTTCCACAGCACCAATTCTATTCTTAGCTTCTGTTACCCTGGTGTAGGGCTTAACCATTTTGTCATTCAATTTGTTTACTGATTTTTTAGGCCATTTATTTGATCTGTTATTTCAGTTTGGAGTTTTGTGATTTCTGTCTTCATATTTTCTTGGTTTTTATTAGTGTTCTGTTCAACTCGATCCATGGTTTCTTTGAGTTCTTTGAGCATCTTCTGTATTGCTTGTCTAAACTCCTTATCTGAGAGATTGATTAGTTGGTTGGTCGTTTTCTGGTCATCAGAACTGTCATCTTCATTCTCTATGTCTAATGCTGGCCTGCGTTGTTACCCTATTGTCACACTTATATTGTGGGTTTTTCTATGTGTTGTGGTGGAATTCATTGGCTAAATGATATACACTCCTCTGGCTCAGCCCTTTATGTGTGGGTTGACTTACCTCCAAGGAAGGGCTGTCCTCTGTGGATGAAGCCACACAAAGGATCAAATCTTAGGCCCAAGATTACAGTAGAGAAGACAGTCTGGGAAGAAATGCTGGACTTCAGTAATCCAGCACAGTTCTTAGTGTGACTTTTTCTTCTTCTTTCAATGGTGTTCTTTCCTTAGAAAGAGCGTATGGCAATGTAGCAAAGCAGAGCCAAAGTGCTCTCTGGAGCCTATGGGAGAGAGAGTTTTCTGGAGCTTCTTTTCGGCCCACTCCCAAGAGTTTCAGGTGACAAAACAGGAGACAGACACACACAGGCAGCACTCACAATTTCTCACAGTCGGGCCCCATTGGGCAGGCATAGTTTCATAGATTTTCTCAGCCTGATGTCACAAACAGGGGACCTGACTCCTGCAAATTACTGCTTATAACCAGTTTTCACGTTATGAAGCAGTTTCTTCGTGTTCCTGCCCTTGAATGAGCCTCTGGGAGAGCAAGTTTTCTGGAGCCTCTTTTTGGCCCACTCCCAAGAGGTTCAGGCAACAGGACAGAAGACAGGCACACACAGGTAGCACTCACAATTTCTCATGGTCCCTCTTTAAATTTTTTATTCACAATAGTTCTTTGAGATATTGTTTGGTCATCCTAGTTTTGCATTATAGTGTTATATTAGACACCAAACACATTGTTTATTATGATAATGTCTTGACAAACATTCTAATCTATTAATTTTCTGTATGATTATGCCTGCTAATATTATCTAATGTTTATGTCCATAGATAACACTAGAAAAGGCAACTGCATGCCACACACTCCAGGGATCTCAAACTTGTGGCCCGCGGGCCATTTGCAGCCCTCCATAAAACATTTTGTGGCCCTGTCCTAGAGGAATCTTTTTTGTTTTGTTTTGTTTTGTTTTAGTTGTTTGGGTCACACACTCCAATGTTCAAGGCTTACTACTGACTTTGCACTCAAGGATCACCCCGACTTCGCCTCCTGTGGCCCCAGGTTAATTGAGTTTGAGACCTCTGCTCAGTGCTTATTCATTGAGCATACTTTTGCAATTAATTTTTAATCCAAACTTTTTTCTACTATATTATAATGCTCATGTTGTCAGTTTGCTTTCAGGAAAGGAACCTGGATGCTCAATAATTGAGAGAAGATACTTCATGGTCTAGACTCCTTTTATGTCCTTTGTACCATATTACTTAGAATTATAGACTCAAAAACTTTGATTGTTTTAGTAATGTACCATGAACAATCTAACTCAGGATGCCTTTTTTATCAAAGTTCATTTGCCTAAGAATTGGAAAACCTTTCCCTGTGACCTGCCGCCTTTTTAATTTTTAAGCTCTCTATGCCACCTGGGTCAGTTTTTCAACTGCAACCTATGGAATTATCATCATTATCTGTCTATGTGTGTGTCTAAGTGTGGTGACTACCTCTTGTCTGTCTAATATCCTTTAGCATTATACAAAATGCCTGTCTGCATTGTATATAGTCCTTTCCCTGTTATATATAACCTGTTCTCCCCCACACATTAACCACTTAATGAATCTCTTTTATCTTTCTTACTATCACCCCTGATTTGTTATTTCTCCCTACCTAACCCTTTTTACCCTCAGTTCTTAACTATACAGAAACCAGAACATTCCTTCTACCTCAACCCAATCCCAACTGGCTCCCAAAGCAAAAGGACAACCTCCCAGCTCCCCCTTGGTCAGGAAGAAGCTGCTGCCACATCTGCTAATTTATTCTTTACTATAGGACATTTCCTGATCCATGTCTGCTCTGAGCCATTATTTTTTCTTAAGACCCCACAAGATCACAGTGCACTTTGAAAATGTGCTCCAGGTTTTCTTCCTCCACCAGACTATTTCAAAAGACTTAAAAGGGGATATGTATTTTCATTTGTATATTTCCTTAGGTATATTTTCTTAATAGGTATACTTCTTATTGTGTTTTTTATTATGTAGTTGTAATTTTCCCCATACAATTTTTGGAGATTTGTTAGTAGGAAAATCTAGTTGATAAGTTTCTCTTGGGTTCTGAATTCATAAAGTCAGGAGCAGGTTATAGTGATTGTTTAGCTTGTTGTTTTACCCTCATATGCACCAGCAGTATCCTGTGGCATTGTTGCTTTTTGCATAGGCACATTAAAATGGGGACATTTTATGCATAGAAAGAATTTCTTATCTACTAGGGATAAAAATTCCTAAATTTTTTTATTGCTGAAGAGCCTTTTTTCCCTCAACATGTGTCATAGTGACTTGACATAGGCTTCAGTTGATCGTATATCAGCTGTTCACCCCAGAATCTTAGATCCCATCTTTGGAACCCTCACAGGTTTTCTGGGTCTTTTGGTTTTTGGTTTTTGGGTTTTTTTGCACCAGCACTAGGAATCAAACTTTTACTGGGGGAAGGCTCTACTACTGCCCCAGCAACAATTTGCTCCAGGGTGGGTTTATCTGATACCCTGATGGCTTGGAAACAGCGACAACTTGCTTTCAGAGAAGTTTTTCTGGGACTTTGAAGAAATACTTTGGGTGTATGCTCAGATTTTGTAGTTAGTCTTATGACAGAATGATTCATAGTTAGAGAAACCAAAAGTTTATTCTTTATCTATCCCCAACTCTTGCTGCATCTATGCAAATAATTACCACCCATTTTTTCTATCTTTTAGGTAGTGGCGCCCACTTTTTTCATTGAACCTAATTCTAATTCATAGAATTTCTCATATTTTTGCATTTTTTCTTAAACTTAAAAAGGAGGAGGGGGCTGGAGAGATAGCATAGTGGTAAGGCAATTGCCTTGCAGTGGTTTGATTACAAGCATCCCATATGGTCCCCCATATCGTGCCTACCAGGAGCGATTTCTGAGTGCAGAGTCATGAGTAAACCCTGAGTGCCACAAGGTGTGATACAAAAATCAAAATTAAAACAAAAAATTAAAAAATTTAAAAATACAAAAAAGAAGGAGGAAAAAAAGAAAGGATGAAGACCAAGGGCCAAGTGGTCTCAGGTGCATTGGTGGAGATAAAAAGTACAGAACTAAATATACAAGCCAAAGTCAACAACAATGGAATCAAGAGACCCATATTCTAACAATCTAAACTTTAAGTGGACCTAAATGGTCAGTCCACTGGCAGGTCAGGGACAAAGAGTGGTGGTATAGGATGCACTCTGGGAACATTGGTGGAGGGAGGTTGACACTGGTGGTGGGATTGGCCCTGATTGGTCTGAAATTTAACTTTGAAGAACTTTGTAAATCATAATGGTTTCAATAAAATAAATTTATAAAAATAAATAATTTTAAATGACTGTACAATTTTACATTTTCATTTCCAATCTAAAGAAGGTTTAATTGTGTTCTCATTTTACCTGATATTGTCGTCAGCTTTTTTTAATTTGAGGTATTGGAGATATAATACAGGAGTTAAGACTTACCCAAGTTCTATTGAGGTGTTCAACAGTAATTAGAATTTAAGTTATCAAGGAGCAGAATATAAAAAATATAATTTGACAAATTACTAATCAATTAGAAATAAAACTTACGTTTTTTTTTTTTTTTTTTTGGTGTGTGGAAGACTTCTGCTCTATGTTTAGAGGTCTCAGTATCTACACAGATCGTGAGGTGGGACTTATGATGAAGTCAGTCTTTGTGGTTCTAGAGGTTCTATTACCTCAGTGTCATTTTAATCCATCTTCTGTGGTTGGTGATCTTGGTCTTTGCACTGAACCTAGGGTGGCACCTAAGATAGTGTCTTTCTTTGTGCTTCCAAAAGCCCCATTTCATTACAATTGTCTCTGCCGGACCTTTGGGACTGGGGATCATGATTATTGTGCAGGTCATAGTTCAAGCCCTAAACTAGGGCTTTTTTATTGGTCCCAAGATGTATACAGTCTGGCCGTGGTTCTTGCAGCCAGTCATCTGCAAATCCCGATCTTGGTTTTTGGACTTACCAAAGGGTGCCAAGACTTCTGGTTTTGTCTTGCCGTTAGTTGGTAAGGTAGGCTAATCTGCTCTAAGGTCAAGATGTTCGCATTTTCCTCGTTGTCAGGATAACATGTTAGAGCTGGGCCTTGTTGTTGGTCCCAACGTATCAAGGCTGTCCCGGATGGAGTTTGTTTCCTGCAGCTGTTGTGAAGAGCTGTGCTGTTTCTATGTCGGGGATCAAGGGTTCAAGGCTGAATGAATGGTATCTAATCACCTGAGGTCTAAGTTGATTCCACATGACATATTTTCAAGGCAGGAGATATCCCCATATTGTAAACAACTATGAGTTCCTATCTCTAGTAGATAGGAGCTCTTTTTTTTTTATATGTAAGATTTCCCCTTTACTTAGTGTGCCTTTGCAGGGGGAAGTGGTGCTACATTATAATGTCTGTATATTTGTGGGTGGATTGATGGGATAACCGAAACAGGTCACATACCCAAAAATGAGGGGGAAAAAAAAAAAGGGAATTAAAAAAGTATGTGCTCACCAATATATATATATATATATAGGACAATCATTTAAAAAAGATAAATAAATAAATTAAAAACAAAACAAAACAAAAACAAAACAAAAACAAAAAAAATAAGGAAAATAAAAAAAATAAAAAAATAAAATAAGTTAGCAAAGTTTTTAAGGAACCAAAGTGGTGCAGAGGACTACCTTACATTTGGGGGAGAGCAGGTAAAGAGGTGGTGTATTACAGGTTTTATGCCTATGTTGGAAGTACAGTTTTTCCCATTGTCTTTTGGGTTTTTCTTGTGGTGTGTGGGTTCCCAGGCATCTTCCTAACACATCCCCTAACCTTCTTCAGATTATTAAAAATTTGTGGCAGGGAGGTCTTGGAAGAGTTCTTGCATTGGGGATACTTTTGGACCTAGGCCCAGTTTCAAGGAACAGTCCGCGTTAGGGAGAGTTAGTAGGGAGGGCCTCGCAGCATGAGTCCACAGGGGAGTTGGCTGTCTTTTCTTCCACACACCAAAAAAAAAAAAAAAAAAAAACACCATCGGGAAAGTAAAGGATCCTGATCATGAGCAAAGTCTAGAGTTGATCCCATGACAGTATGCTCCAAGGACAGAGAAACCCCATATCTCTTAGGCCAAGTGAATTCCTTTTTGAATGACCCCAATATTTACTGTGCCAGGGCAGGAGGAAAAAAACAAATACAAAAAGCACAAAATCTTGGTTATTTTTATATAAATATATATATTACCTTTATTTATTATTGTTATTATTATTTTTGATTTATTTATCTATTTTGGTCGATTTTTCTGTTTGGGTGCGATTATTGAAAGTGTTGTCCCCAATTATATTTATTTCTTTTCTTTCTTCCTTTCTTCTCTTTCGTTATGTGCTATACCATGTTTCTTAATTCAAGACCATGGCATGATTTTTGTTTGTTTTTTTTATTATTTTTTTGTTGTTGTTGTTGTTGGTTTGTTTGTTTTGTCTGTTCTTTGAGGTGCTTATCGATATAGCTGGAGCCCTCAATTCATGGGAGGAGTGCCCTGGTTTGTCTCTAAGGAGGCGAGATTGGGGAACAGGTGACTGGGCTGCTAGAGCAGTTCACATGATTTGTGGTAGTTATTCATTGAAAATGTACCTCATTATATCTGCTTTTGCTTTTCTTGGGCAGCCCTGTCAGCCAACCCACCAGCTGTTAAGCAGTTTACAAGTAAATGCAATTTTTTTGTGGGGTTTTGATTTTTTTTTATATTTTATATTACATTTTGTTTAAAGTCCTATGAATGTATATGTGTGATTAAAATGGCTTTTTCTGTTTGAAAAAATAAATAAATAAAAACCATTACAAAAAAATATAAATACAGAAGCAAAAAAAAGATGTGTCAACAAATTGAAAATTTTCAAGGGATTTGAAGTTATCACTTTTGAGTTGGAGCTAAGAAAAATCAGCCAATCTTCTATGTGAAAAGAAAAATCAATAAAGCGCATATAAACTGCCCAACTGAAACACAAGCAGGAGTGGATTGTTAGGTGTTTACACTAGACTTAACATTCATATTTTAATATGAGGAACTAGTGTTAGCTCAGTTTTTAAAAAGTGATAATATTCCAGCAAGTGATCCTATTTGACTGCCTGGCCAAATGCTTGGCAGTGCTTAGAAGAGCCACCAAGCAAAGAGAAATGAACAAATCACCGAAAGTGTCAACCACAACCTATTTCTTTGTCTTAATCAATCTCAGGGCTCTTTCCACTTCCTCAGCAAATAAAAGCACAAAAGCTGAGTTAGGCCAATCATCCTTCTTGGGTTTTGTCTTGAAGGATTTGTTCTCTTCACAAGCAAAAGAATGCTAACTTGGCTTTTCCAACGTTTATTAAAGCATTTAGCAATGTGAATCAAATCCAAAATATCAGCTGAAACCATTAGCTTTAAAATGAACCCTGAAGGAATTTAAATAAAAGCTGTGTGTCCTCAAAAGATAACTTACATTACAGGTTCAATTTACATCTGCCAATAAAAATGTCTATTAAAATTCCGGGTGGAAATGATGAAGTTATGGAAATGCTTGTCTCAATCTGTATGCATACATACAACTTTAAGTTTTTATTTTAATGTTTGTTGGGAACGCATATGGAAGGCTGAGTTTATTCCTAGAAAGAATGAACAGGTCATGAAAAAAAAATAAAAATTACTTAGTGATCATACAGAGAGGGGACCACTCATTCTAGCAGCCCAGGGAGTGAGGGTAGGATATATGGGAAGCAAGACAGGGACGGGGGTGGAGGGAGGACAAATTTGGTGATGGGAATTCCCCAGATTCAATGTTAATATGTACCTAAAATATTACTGTGAAAGATATGTAAGCCACTGTGATTAAAATAAAAATTATACATATAGTTTCCAAGTAAAAAGTAAAATAAAATTACTGTAAATTGAGAAGTCTGCAAGTCAATACCTTAATAGGTGGTCTATCATTAATATTGGAACAACTTGTCATAACTAATATGATATGAAAATAACTACCTGTAAAATTATGGCCAAAAAGTCTATTCTGAATCTTGCCAATGATATTCTAAATCTAAATTTTAATTTTAAACTACATTTTCTGAAAATACAAAAGAGGATGGGGCTGGAGAGATAGCATGGAGGTAAGGCATTTGCCTTGCATGCAGAAGGTCAGTGGTTCCAATCCGGGCATCCCATATGGTTCCCCCATGCCTGTCAGGAGCGATTTCTGAGCATAGAGCCAGGAGTAACCCCTGAGCACTGCCGGGTGTGACCCAAACAACAAAAAAAAAAAAAAAAAGAAGAAGAAGAAAAAGAAAAAGAAAATACGAAGGAGGTATCAAAATTACTAATTATCAATTACCAAGATAATAGTAACATAAAATACTGACTATACATCAGATGATGTAATGGGAATATTCATAGTTCTTTTAATTATTCAAATGTATATGGTCAGAGTATATTAAATCTTTTCTTTCTATGATATATGAATCCTAGTTTCCCCATAACTACTGACAATATCACTATTTTTATTTAACAAATATGCAAACTTGTTATTGTCTACAAAATAGGGGAAAATACATTTATCCCTTTAAAATAAATTAAGGCTTGATTATTAGTTAAATTTGACATGGCTTAGGGAAAGTAAGTAAAAGTAAACATTTTAATTCAAAAATCAATTCACTTGATACAAAATAAATGTAATAATTTTAAAATCATATTCTTGGAGTGGACAGCTAAATATCATAGTGCATCATTTTCTCTACTATTGATTCTTTTTCATTATATAGTGGCTTTTTAGTGGGGTTTGACAAGCTAAATGTGATGGTGAAATGAAGAGTAAGAGTCACATTACTTACACACAAAAACAGCTTCTATGAAGAAGTTACAGCAAAACAAAAATTAGGAATTTCTCTAAACATAAAACAAGAAGTGTAAAGAGAATAAACATGCTAAAGATATAGTTCAATAGCTTGGGCATGAGAATAAACATGCTAGAGATATAGTTCAATGACCTGGCCACAAGCTTCCTATTTAGAAGACCAGGGCCTCAGCACCAATTGATCGACTGAACACTGGACTGACCCTTAAATACTATCTGATATGGTTTCCAAAAATATGCAAAAATAATAGGAATAAATCACTGCAGTCAAATGAGAGAAAATAATCTACCATCACAGAGAGAATAAAACAAACTACAAACTACAGTTAGAAATCTGTCAAATATGTGAGCAATAAAAATTAATTAATTTCTGATTCAGCACCCACCTTACAAGCATATGGTAATGAGTCCCACATGCATATTATACCAATAAGAAAAAATACAAAGAATAGATAGAAAAGCTTGCTCAATATAAAACTGGCTAAGAAAAGTCAATAAAATTTTTACAAAATAGGAAGTATATCACATGCTTGTAGTTATTGGTGAAATACAGAAAAGACCAAATAATATACTATTATTTATTTATGGTTGGGAAAAAATTTTAAGTTGAATCCCTGTATACAACTGAAAAGTATGTATATGTAACAGTCACTTTAAAAATTTAGTGTGGAATTTTCTGAAATTTTGCACTAATCAGACACTATAAACCTTCAAATTCAAATGCATATGTAAACCAGGATGTATGTACATGACAGTGTCACAGCCATATTCATTAGAGAATCCCTCCATGCTCAGGATAGAATGGATTTTATGTTATGTTCATATAGCAGAATATAACCGCAAGGAAAGTAAATAAACTGCAGATGAATAAGTATGAAGAACAACACAATGTTGAATAAGAAACATTACTTTTTTATATAATTTTTATTTTGATCATAGTGGCTTACATATTGTTGACAATAATATTTTAGGTACATATTTACATAAAATCAGGGGAGATTTCCATCACCAATTTGTCCTCCCTACACCTCCATTTTTGTCCTACATTCCATATGCTCTTCCCTCACCCCCAGGGCTGCCAGAATATGTTGTCCCCTCTGTATCTAGCCTACTACTTAGTAGTCTTGCACCTGTTTGGTCCTGGTGCCTCCCTTATTGCCCCCTCGAACTGGGGGGTAGGACTAGCTAGTTCAAGTTATGTGGTTTTGTTTGAAGAAGAGAAAAGTAATAAACTGAAGTAAAAGTCTAATACGCAGAAAATAAGCTGAATTCTAAAGGCTCTCATCATCGGTTTGAGAGACGAAGGAGAAAAAGGTGAAACACTCCACCAGTACAAAAAGAAGTGTCAAATATCCAGTGAGGACTCCAACAATAACGCTAAGCACCACCACCACCACCACCACAACAACAACAACAACAACAAACCGCCACGGTCTTGAGATAAGAAACATGGCAGAGAAAGGTCGACCCGAGCGCCTGCGAGAGCTGACGGGGGAGTCCCTTCCCCCAGGTGGGCGCCTAGACCGGCAAGTTGAGCAACTCGCTCCACTCCGGGAAACCCAAGCCCGAGTGAAAGGTTGGAGGGGCAAGGAGAACCCTGCGCCACTGGGGCAGACTTGGACCAAAAGACGGGGGAGACAGGGCCAGCCACATGGACCCTTGAGTGACCTAGAGCAGTCCACCCCCTGAGCCCTGGAATGGACCTGGGACTCTCCAAGGGCTGAGGGCAGAGCCTGCAGGGTTTGGCTGAGGGAACTCTTTCAACTGAGGCTTGGAGGGGGCAGAGCTCCATTGACTCCCAGAGAGAGGTGGGAGGACAGAGAGCTAGGCTCAACAGCGCCAGCAACCTTGTGGCCAGGAGTGGAACTGCACCGCTGACAGAAATAAGGAGCAGAAAAGTGGCAATACCCACTAAAGGAAGGCTGACCTCTAGGTAGCAAAGGAGAGGAGAAAGAGCTAGGTTCAACAAGCTCACCCAACAGCCCCCTCTAGAACCACATTCAGGAAGGGGACCTATCTCCACGCCACAGGGGACCAAAGCAGGCCGAAATTAGAAGCCACAGCATTCCAAAGCACACCATTAAATACAAAGAAATGTGCGTAAATCAAGGAGATCCCTAATATCTGGAGACACCGTGACAAACCCTAGCAAGTTTACAAGTCCACCAAAACGCACAGATTCAGGGGAAGAAGACCTAAAAGCGGCCATGAGGAAGGAAAGGCATTAATAAAAGAAATGAAAGAAACCCTAGCTACCGAGTATAAGAAATCCATGGATGAATGAATCAACCAAATTAAAGAAGAAATGTCAAAGAACATGAGAGATTCCATACAAAAAGAAGTGAAGGAATTAAAAGACAAAGTAACAAGCCTTACAAGCAGAAACACAGAGTTGGAGAAGCACATTGAAGAACTCGAAGGAAAACTGCAAACAAAAAATGATCAAGAAACCAACAAAATAATAAAAGGCAAAGCACTGGAAGGAAAAATCCAATATCTAATCAACAAGGACAAAAGAAACAATCTAAGAATTGTGAGTATACCAAAAGGGGAGGAAATAGGGAAGGGGGAAGAACAGGTAGTCAGCGATATAATAACAGAGAACTTCCCCACCCTCTGGAAAGAAACTTCAGGGCAAATCCAGGTAGTCAAGAGAGTCCGTAATTAAATAGACCCTAATAAACCAAAACCAAGACATATAATAATCCAAATGGCAAAAATCAAAGAGAAAGAGGAACTCCTTAAATCAATAAGGGAGAAAAAAAACCTCAAGTACAAAGGAAAGGACATAAGAATCAAACCAGATCTTCCATTTGAAATAATTCAAGCAGGAAGACAGTGGAATGACATATTTAAACGACTGAATGAAAGAAATTTCCAACCCAGGGTCCAATACCCAGCAAAACTATCATTCATATGGGAGGGCAGACTAAAAACATTCTCAAACATGAACTAACTTGAAATATTTGTGCAAACTAAGCCGATCCTAAGCGACTTACTCAGAGACGAATTACACAATCCAAACCCCCGACTGTAACAACAACCACTCCACACAATACAACTGCACAACAGTCCTCTCTCTCAATAATTTCCCTAAATGTTAATGGACTAAACTCTCCAATTAAAAGACACACAGTAGAGAACTGGGTTAGGAAAAATAAACCGGACTTCTGCTGTCTGCAAGAAACACACCTACAACTACAGGATAAACACAGGCTTAGAATAAAAGGATGGAAAGTAATTATACAGGCCAATGGAAAACAAAAAAAGCAGGGACAGCCTTTCTAGTATCAGACCAAATTGCATTCAATCTCAAGAAAGTGATCAAAGACAAAGAAGGTGACTACCTACTGATCAGGGGAACATTAGATCAAGAAGTACTAACCCTGGTCAATATCTATGCACCTAATGTAGAGCCAGCAAAATATGTGAGCCAACTGCTCACAAACCTGGAGAAACACATGAAGGGAAATGTGACAATAGTAGGGGACCTCAATACTCCACTATCACCTCTGGACAGATCCACCAAACAGAAAAAAAGCAAAGCAATAAGAGCCCTAAATGAAAAATTAGAAGATCTAGGACTAATAGACTTTTATAGAGCCCTCCACTCCCAGAAAGCAGAATACACATTCTTCTCAAGCCCACATGAATCCTATTCCAGAATAGACCATGTCATAGGATACAAAGCCAACCTATATAAGACCACAAATGTAAGGATCATTAGAAGT
Source organism: Suncus etruscus (assembly GCF_024139225.1). NCBI lineage: Eukaryota > Metazoa > Chordata > Mammalia > Eulipotyphla > Soricidae > Suncus > Suncus etruscus. Next base: position 108,815,184 of record NC_064857.1, on the reverse strand, counting down.
ACTCTATCAGACCACTATGCAATAGAGGTAAAAATTGACTTCAAGAAGAAACAATGGAGAAAAACTAATACCTGGAGATTAAACAACATGCTGCTCAACAACAGCTGGATCAAAGAACAACTCAAGGAAGAAATAAAAAGATTCCTTGAGACAAATGATAATGAGGAGACAACTTGTCAAAATTTGTGGGACACAGCAAAAGCAGTAATTAGGCGGAAACTCATAGCAATACAGGCCTATGTTAAGAAACAGGAAAACAACAAAATCAACAGTTTAAACGATCACCTCAAAGAATTGGAACACCAGCAGCAGAGAAATCCAACCATGACCAGAAGGCAAGAAATAATAAAAACCAGAGCAGAAATAAACAACATAGAAACTAAGAAAACATTACAAAAAATCAATGAGGCCAGGAGTTGTTCTTTCAAAAAAATAAACAAGATCGAAAAACCACTGGCAGAACTCACCAAAAAAAAGAGGGAAAACACCCAAATCAGTAGGATCACAAATGAAAGGGGAGAGATTACAACAGAAACCCAAGAAATACAACATATCATGCGATCATATTATGAACAACTATACTCAATTAGGCTAGAGAACCCAGCAGAAATCGACAGATTCCTAGAAAAATACCATCTTCCAAGACTGGAAAAGGAAGAACTAGAAAGCCTAAATAGACCAATCACCTCAGAGAAAATTGAAGATGTAATTAAGGAATTCCCTAAGAACAAATGTCCAGGCCCAGATGGATTTAAAGTGAATTCTACCAAACATTTCGAGAAGACCTACTACCACTTTTCCATAGGCTCTTCCAAACCATAGAGAAAACAGGAATTCTCCCTAATTCCTTTTATGAGGCCAATATCACACTCATTCCCAAAGATGGCAAAGACACCACCAAAAAAGAAAACTACAGACCAATCTCACTAATGAGCATAGATGCAAAGATACTCAACAAAATCTTAGCAAACCGAATCCAGCACTTCATCAAAAAGATCATACATCATGACCAAGTGGGATTTATACCAGGAATGCAAGGTTGGTTCAGCATACGCAAATTAATCAACATTATACATCACATCAACAACAAGAAAGACAAGACCCACATGATCATATCAATCGATGCAGAGAAGGCATTTGACATAATCCAATACCCCTTCATGTTAAAGACACTCAGCAAAATAGGGTTAGAAGGAACCTTCCTCAAGATAGTTACAGCTATCTATGAAAAACCGACAGCCAACATTATACTTAATGGCGAGAAACTAGAAGCATTCCCACTAAGATCAGGAACTAGGCAAGGTTGTCCACTCTCTCCACTCTTATTCAATATAACCTTAGAAGTCCTAGCAATAGCAATCCGACAAGAGAAGGGAATCAAAGGAATCCAAATTGGTAAAGAGGAACAAAAACTATCTCTATTTGTGGAAGATACAATGATATACATCGAAAACCCAAAAGAGTCCACAGTAAAACTCCTAGAAATAATTAGCCAATACAGCAAAGTGGCTGGATACAAAGTCAATACACAAAAGTTAACATAGTCAAATTAACATAGTCAAAATGACTATCCTACCCAAACTACTATATAGATTTAATGCAATCCGTATCCAAATTCAAACATCATTCTTTAAAGAAATAGAACAATCAATCATAAAATTTATCTGAAATAACAAAAAAGACAGTAGCGTTTCTATATACAAACAACGAAGTTGAGGAGAGAGAGATTAAAAATACAGTTCCATTTAAAATAGTATCAAAAAATATCAGGTACCTAGGAATCAACCTTACAAGGGAAATGAAAGACCTATACCAGGGAAACTTTAAAACACTTCAGAAAGAAATTGAAGAGGATCTAAAGAAATGGAAGAATATCCCATGCTCATGGATAGGTAGAATTAACATAGTCAAAATGACTATCCTACCCAAACTACTATATAGATTTAATGCAATCCGTATCCAAATTCAAACATCATTCTTTAAAGAAATAGAACAATCAATCATAAAATTTATCTGAAATAACAAAAAACCCAGGATCTTGTTCCCCTGGACCAAGTGGTCAGCCCAGGGGGCCTATGGCTAGCTGTCCTGCCCAGAGCCCCCAACATACCAGTCAAAGATGCCCAGAAATCCTGGCATGCAGAGTCTTCTGAGCCCAGCCGTGCCTCTGTAGTTTTTGGATGCATAGGGAGGAATTTCTCACCCCCTCCCCCCAGGGCCCGATTAACCAGGCGTGGCCCTGAAGACCTGCCTGGTGTGGGGGGGATCTTGTTCCCCTGGACCAAGTGGTCAGCCCAGGGGGCCTATGGCTAGCTGTCCTGCCCAGAGCCCCCAACACACCAGTCAAAGATGCCCAGAAAAAAATATTATTGTCAACAATATGTAAACCACTATGATCAAAATAAAAATTAAATTAAAAAAATAAATAAAGGTCAAAAAAAAGAAAAGAAAAGAAAGAAACATGGTAGAGCCCATAAAGAAAGAAAAGAAAAGAAAAAAGTGTAAATGGGGGCAACAGCTTCAATAACCACACCAAAACAAAGAAATTGACCAAAAATAGATAGGTAAATAAATAGTAATAATAATAATAATAATAAATGAAGATAAAAATAATATATAAAGAGATAAACAATATTTTGTGTTTTGTTTTTTTCCCTCCTGCCCTGGCACAGTAAATATTGGGGTCATTCGAAAAGGAATTCACTTGGCCTAAGAGATATTGGATTTCTCTGCCCTTGGATTATATTGTCATGGGATCAACTATAGACTCTGTTCAAGATCCTTTACTCTCCCGGTGGTGCTTTTGTGTTGTTTGGAAGACTTCTGTTCCGTCCTTGGTGATACAATCAGATCTCTGTATCTATCAATCTCAGTATCTGCACAGTTCCAGGGATGGGACTTATGATGAAGTCACTCTTTGTGGTTCTAGAAGTTCCGTTCCCTCAGTGTCATTTTAATCCATCTTCTGTGGTTGGTGGTCTTGGTCTTCGCACTAAACCTAGGATGGCACCTAGGATAGCATCTTTCTTTGTGTTTCCAGAAGCCCCATTCCATTACAATTGTCTCTGCCGGACCTTTGGAACTGGGAATCATGGTTGTTGTGCAGGTCGTAGTTCAAACCCTAGACTAGGGCTTTTTTATTGGTCCCAAGATATATACAGTCTGGTCTTGGTTCTAGCATCCAGTCATCTGTAACTCATGATCTTGGCTTTTGGACCTACCAATGGATGACAAGTCTTCTGATTTTGTCTTGTCGTTCGCTGGTAGGTAGGGAAACCTGATCTTAGGTCAAGTCGTTTCCATTTTTCTTGATGTCAGGATATCGTATTAGAGCTGGCACTTGTTGGTGTTCTAGCAGTATTAAGGCTGTCCCGGATGGGATTTGTTTCCTGCAGCTGTAAGAAACATTAATTTTTATATTAAACAATAGATATAACAGTTTTGTAAAGGGCACAGAGAAAAAAAGTGGGAATATTATTGGTATTAATTGCTGAATGTTTGTTAAAGAGAATGAAAACTAAGAGTTCAGGGATGTCCTATAAATATGTTCTAGGGCATAGAGATATTCTCTTGTTTGTTCCTGGTGTTGGTGAAGATGTAGATCCATTATAATTGTTTTTTATAAATGGGAATTTAAAAAACTTAAAGTTTATAAGTTCCAATCAAAGAATGCTGTATTTTTCAGCATCTAAAAATTTTAATAACACTCACTCAAAGTAGAAATGTATCTATATCTCTTAAATTGTTATTGGGAAAAGGGTACCAACATAAAACAAAGAAAGTCAAAATATAAAGAGACAGCCAAGATTGAGAACAAGATAAACATCACTGAACCAGAAACTGAAAAAATTCTTGTGGTCTGAAGGGCTGCCCACTGCTCAGCACTGCTCAGTGTGGAAGTAGCCTGGGAACATTGACTCTAAAGTAGAGGCCATGAGGAGATTCGTCCAAGACAAAGAATCTCTGAGCCAGCTTTGCTAAATTCCAGGGATTAGAATTGAGCTGCCCCAGTTATGCAAGGGCACAGAGGAAAAAAATGAACCGAGAAACTAATGTTGACCCAAACTGATTACAAATTTTAAGAGGCTGTGGGGAGAAGTCAAGGGAAAAACATGTAAATAACATGATTAAACAAGACTGGAAAACCAACCTTGTGCTGGTTAGAGCCTGATCTGTGTTATGTTCATGGCACTGGAAGAACTTCAGCAGTAACAAACCTCTCATCATATGACGCAAAACCTAGTTCTTCTGGATGTGGCCAGATGGTATTAGTGAAGATGACCTAAAGCATGAGACTGAAGGTATGAACTGGGGTAAATTTCCAAAGCAAAACTGTAAGCAAAATTCCAAAAAGTATGAAATAAGTAGACAGTCAACACAATCATTAAACAGATTTTTTCGTTTTAATTTCTTCTCACCCTATCAATTCCCTTCATTGTTCTGTGGGTCACACCCGGCAGTGCTTGGGGGTTATTCCCGGCTCCAGGCTCAGAAATTCCTCCTGGCAGGCATAGGGGACCATATGGGGCACAGGGATTCCAACTGATGACCTCCTGCATGAAAGGCAAACGCCTTACCTCCATGCTATCTCTCCGGCCCCAATTTATATATTTTTGAGGGGACACCTGCTAATGCTCAGCAACCTGGCATTGCTGAGATCACGTGGTACTGGAGACTGAACCCATGTTTCTCCATGCGAGATAAGCTCTCCTGAACAGTGAGTTCTACTGTCCCTGCACACCTTTTAGGTGGTGTAAGCACTCATTTTCACCAGGGATTGCACTTCCTGGTTCTGCTGTTCAAACATCACTTTCATTTCAGGTCTCTTCTTATTTGTGCAGTTTAAGTGTACCTGGCTGTGGTGTGGCTAGAAATGTCTGTGGCACTGAGCATCATCAACAGATCCCATGAAGAATTGCCAGGATCACACTGGATACATGTGGGACTCGTTTCCATATGCTTGCAAGACAGTTACTGAAGCAGAAACTGAAAGAAATATAGAAATAAATAAAGCACACTTCACCATAATGTATCATCATTTTATTGTATGTATGTGTGCTTTTCTCAACTGGAACTTGATGGGCCCAAGTGAACTCCCAGGGAATGACTAGAGAACAACAGGAAATTGCCTTATGAATGTGGAGCATTAGACTAGGAGGCCAATCTGTAAGACACGGGAACTACTGGAAGGAACTGGGTCAGGAAGAAGCCACAGTGAGAAAAGGTGGGGAGATATTGTTCTAAGACGCTCTTCTTACTCCAGGTATGATTATGATGTTTTACAAATCTGTAAAACAACCGGGGTAAAGATGTTTTATATATATGAACACATGTAGTATTTATATATTAGCTATATAAATATATTTATTCAGTATAATTAGTATATCCAATATATAATATAATTATAATCTTATATATATTATACATATATTATATAATTATATGTGTCACATAATTAGATATAATATATGAATGCACTACATTATTATGTTGTAATATATAAATCATTACATATTTATATATAATATAATACATTATAATATTTAGTATAATTTAATATAAGTAATATAAAATATAATACAATATACTAACATAATATAAGTAATATAATGTTTAATATATATTAAATATATGTATATATTATTTATATTTATTTTGTATAGAACACAACAGAATACTACTCAGTTGTAGGAACGATCAAAGCTTGTCTCTTGTTAAAACATGGATATAACTGGAGGACATCATGATAATCTAAATAAGGCAGGAGACTGTCAAATATCAGCTGATCGGGGTTCAGATACTTGCCTGGCATGAAGCTGACTCACAGTTCAATCCTTGGTACACCATATGATTCCCCTAAGCACTGCCAAGAGTGACTCCTCGGCACAGAACCAGGAGTAATCTCCAAACATCCCCAGGTGTGATATAACCTCCCTCTGGCCCCATGCACTCAAGTCAGTATACAAGTAACAATGCAAGGAAATGTCCTATGAGAATAAACTTGTAGACTCTGAGGACAGAACTGAGGTCACATAGTTGGGATGATAAAGATCAGAAGAAAAGTGTCTCAAAGACTTTTTGAATCCTCTTAACACTTCAGTAGTGGTCCCATTGTGATAGCATTGCACCACTAACATGTAAAAACATTGACACTGTTACCATCGCTTTACTTCCTTTTCCAAATCCACATTTATTTTATTTCTTAAGTTGCCTTAATCCACTATGACCTTTAATACTAAGTTAAATAATCTGATTTTCTTTGAAATAAAATGTTAAATTTTCATCATTGAATATGATATTGGCTGCAGCTTTGTAGTGCAGGAGTTTTATTCTGAAATATCACCATTTTATGGAGTGTTTACTCTTATCATTAAAATTCTAAAATCTGTCAAATGCTTTCTAAACAATGTCTATTGATATTATCAGATGATTTTTGTCTTTCTTTTCATTGTTACCTTGGCTAATTTTGATATGTTGGACCATTCTTACTTCTCTGGAGGTAGAGTGATATAACCCAGAAGGTAGGCTGATTGCCTTACATTTGTCCAAGGCTGATTCAATCCCAAGCATCATTAGGTCTCCTAAACCATCCCAAGAATAATCCCTTACAGCATAATGGAGTAAAGCCTCAGCACTGATGAATATGGCCCAAGCCCCTCCAAATTAAATATATAAATAATAAACCACACTTTATCATAATGTATTATCCTATTACTATATTTTGAATTAAATTTGCTATATTTTGTTGATAATTTTTGCATCTTTGTTCATCATAGACATTAGTTTGTAGATTTTTACTTTATATGATGTCATTGTATAGTTTTAGTGTTTAAGCATTGACCTTGACCTTGGTAGTATCCCTTCTTTCTTTTTTTTCCGGGCCACAGCTGTTTGATGCTCAGGGGTTACTCCTGGCGAAGCGCTCAGAAATTGTCCCTGGCTTGGGGAGACCATATGGGATGCTGGGGGATCGAACCCTGGTCCTTCCTCAGCTAGCACTTGCAAGGCAGACTCCTTACCTCTAACGCCACCTCGCCGGCCCCGATAGTATCCCTTCTTTAGGTTTTTGAGAAAAATTGGCTCAAGTTTATAAAGAATTTAATGGAACCCAGCGGTAAAGATAATCAAGGACATTTGGTTTTAGGGGGATCTTTGTCTCGTTTGGGTATCACTCAGCAGAGCTTAGCTGACAACTCCAGCTAAATGCTCAATGGTCCTCTTGACTGTGCTTGAGAAACCCTGCAGGCACTCAACCTGGACCTCTTGACTATAATAGAATGTATTCTAGCATGTTTGAGCGATCTCCTTGCCCAGTGGGAGATTTTTAATTATTGTTTAATTATCTAATGTGGTCACTGGTCAAGTCATATTTCTCAAATCTGTGTTCATATGTTTGCTTATAGTAACTTCTTGTACTTCTTTATCTTTTATATGATATCTTGTATAATATTTTTCTCTTGCATTTCAGATTCCATTAAGATATACTGGTTTTATTTATTTCTTTTGTTTTTTTGGGCCACACCCATTTGATGCTCAGGGGTTACTCCTGGTTAAGTGCTCAGAAATTGCCCTTGGCTTGGGGGGGACCATATGGGATGCAGGGGGATCAAACCGCGGTCCTTCCTTGGCTAGAGCTTGCAAGGCAGACACCTTACCTATAGCGCCACCTCACCGGCCCCTGGTTTTATTTTTTAATCAAATAAGGTTAAAGAAATAAAAGCCTTTTTCTTTATTGATCATTGTACTGTTTAATTATTTCTAACATATATTTTCTTTTTTTAATGAGCTGCATGATTTTTTCCCATACATTGATTTATATTTTACAGTGCTTGTGTTTGAAGATAGGGTTCACGTATGCAACCATATTCATATTCTTGGCCATCATTTACTAATTTTTTAAATTTTTTTTAAATTTCCATCACCAATGTCCCAAGTGTCCCTCCTCCCCACCCTACCCCGGCCAGGTTTTCTACATCCCTCTTTTGCTGGACCTCCCAGCCCTCCTCTCTTTTGAATCATGTGAAACTAGAGTTTGATTCCAGGTTATCTATATACAAGGCATATGCCCTATCAATTTAGTCATATGTTGAGACTTTTTTAAACTTTTCCTTTTGTGATTAATGCCTTGATTTATAGTATTGTAACTTTTAAAATACTTGGTATGATTTTAATAGTTGCAAGTTTGTTATTTATTTTGTGCGCATCAACAAACTTTCTGAAAATAATGTCCTATGCACTTGAGAAAATATGCAAATGCTATGCCCTATATCTATCTAGTAAGCCCATAAATTATTGTTAACTGTTCAAGACAATTTTATATTTTCTGTTTGTTTAGTTTATCTCCCTCCATTTGTAACTAGGATATTAAATTCCCCAACATTGCTTGATAACCCTACTTTGTTCATTGATAGTTGATTAATCTATTTCAGTACTTCTTCATTAGGTATATTATATGTTAATATAATATTTACTTATTTTAGTAGCCCTTAATCTTTTCCATCTCTATGTCTCATTACCACTTCAGTGAGCTCTCTATTATCTGATATGATCACTGATACATTTACCTTTTCTGAAGCTGACATTTTCAGTAGGATTGTTTCTCAATTTAATATTCAACCTTAATTTGTTTTGGAAGCTAAAATGTATTTCTTACAGAAAGGAAAGTTGCCTTTACTTTTGCTACTCTGAGGGAAGACTGTGGTCACACCTGGAAGTACTCAGGGACAGTATATGTTGCCAAGATAAAACCAGGCTAGTGGACATACTTATTTTTGATCCATTTACCACTCAATGCCTTTTTATTGAAAATATTAAGATATGATATTTGTTACCATTATATTTAGATGTTTTACTTGTTGCCTTTGGTTTTTTCAATCAATATTCTCTTGTATTTGAGTGTTATCCTTTTGTCATAGGTCTCTAATTTCTTGTGTATTTCTATCATGCATTTTATTTTATGGTTGCCCACACATTTATAAGTACAGTTATATATTGTCACATTTGGGTGAAGATTACTCTTATGCTATTTAGTGATCCACGGTTTTATTCTTTTTTTTTTTTTGAGGGAGGCCACACCCAGAAGTGCTCGGGGTTACTCCAGGCTCTGCACTCAGAAATCGTTCCTGGAGGGTCAGGAGACTATATAGGATGCTGGGAATTGAACCTGAGTTAGCCACATGGAAAACAAATGCCCTACCCACTGTGCTATTGCTCTTAACCGTACCACATTTTTATTCTTCTCTCTCACTCTTACTTTGTGTAATATTTGTGTCTTACTACTTATAGATAAAATTTTTTCATTGTATGAGTTCTCTTAATGTATCTTACAAATATTTTGTGGTGATAAATTGCTTTAATCTTTGTCTTATTTTTATTCTAACAATAAACAATTATGTGGGCTGTTCTCTGTGATGACTATTTTTCTTCCTGAACTTTAATTGAATTTTCTTGTTTTTTCTCTTATGCATTGTTTTATTGAAAAGTCCGTGTGCTTCCTTTACACATATTTAATTTTCCCTAGATGCTGACAGTAGTCTGTTCTTAATTTAGCTTTTAAAACTTTAATTATAATATGTTTTGAAGTGTTTCTCTTTTGTTTATTATGCTTGAGATTCTTAATATTTCTATTGGGCAATTTAGTTCTGACCTTTAATTAGGTAATTCTTTAAAAATAGTTTTTTTTATTTTTTTTATTGAGACCATTGTGAATTACAAGTCCTTCATAGTTCAATTTCAAACATAGTGACAGTAAATTAGAGCCATTCCCACCACCAGTGTTGACTTTCCTCCACCAAAGAGGAAACAAACAAAACATTTTAAAACTGTACAGTGACAGTGCTCATAATTTGCATTACAGTTTAATGTGCCTATGCAGGAGGGGAAAAAAGACAAAAAGCACAAAATAATCTTTTTTTTTTTTAATTTATCTATCTAGATTTTATCGATTTCTTTGATTTGGTGTGGATATTGAACTGGTTGTCTCCATTTATTTATTTATTTTTTCTTCTTTTTCGTTTTGTGCTGTCATGTTTTTTATATCAGGACCATGGCAAGTATGTGGTGCCTATCTTTATTGCTATAGTGTTCACTGGATATTTCATTCGATACTTCTTTTTATACTGTTGTGGTGTTTCACCTTCTTTTTCCCCTTTGTCTCCCGAACCAAGGATGAGACCCTCTAGAAGAACTCCGCCCATTTTTGGCATATTTGATTTTTACCCTATCTTATTACTTTTCTCTTCTTCAAACAAAACCACATAACTTTAACTATCTAGTCCCGCCTCCCAATTAGAGGGGGATATAATGGAGGTACCATGACCAAACAGCTGTAAATCACTAAGTAGTAAGCTAGGCACAAAGGGAACCACTCATCCAAGCAGCCCCAGGGGTGAGGGTGGAGGATATGGAAGGCAGGACAGGAACGGAGGTGGAGGGAGGACAATTCGGTGATGGGAATTCCCCTGATTCAATGTTAATATGTACCTAGAATATTACTGTGAATGATACTTAAGCCACTATGATTAAATTAAAAATTATATTTTAAAAAAACGGGTTCAGTCTTCTGTACCACCAAAATAATGATAAAGGCTAAACCACTATTATTTTATTGAAATTTTTTTTTAAAAATTAAATTACACTTACAAAATTGTTGGTGGTTGAACATCTAACATAAGTGTTCCAAAGCCATTCCTTCACTGATGTACACTTTCTGCCACCAATGTTCCTAATTTCCCTCCTGAACCTACCTCTGGAATATACTATTTTCTTTCTCATTCATTCTTACTTTACTTTTTCTATTATCTTACTCTTTCATTCTCTTCTTTTTCTTTTTTTCTTTGCCCTTCCCCCTTTTCTTTTAGGCACCATGGTTTGTAAAACTTACTGAAAGGCTTTCATTAATATCACTTTATCTTTGAATTTCTTTTTTCACATATAAAAAAAAAATCATGTTACATTTTACAGAAATACGAAGAACTTCCAAAAAGTAAAATAATAGATAAATAAAAATGTGGTGTGACAAACATTTTTGGAAAATAAAATAATTAATGAGAATGATACTTTGCTTTCCTGGATATTTTGGGTCCTTCCTCATGTTACCACTAGAATCATTCAGCAGCTGTATCTTGCCAACATAAGCACTGTGATAAAACTCTACAAACATAGCTGGGAAGAATAGACCAATGACCTCTGAATGACTTCTTAGCAATTACAAGACAGAGGACTGATTTGACATGTGGATTTGGTGGTTTGACCAGCTTTGGATAACATCTGGCCAGCATGTAAAGGAGGTACAGTGACTTCCTACCATGGATACCAGTTGACTCTCAGCATTATGAGTCATAGTTTCATAAGAGAACATTCTTCCTGGCTGTTTTGACTCATTTGGGAGAAAAGGATGCTCATTGAGGTTGTGGTCCTGGGTTATATGAGACACCATGGTGAGCCAAACAGCTTCACCAGGATGCAACCAATACCTCAAATCAGAAGAGAACAGGATGAAAAGACCAAATTCACTCATGGTGAGGTTGGCAAAGTTCTATGAAGTTCTAACTAGCTCTTGCCTCATAAATCATATATTACTTTGTCTTTTCACCTTCTAAGAGTTAAATATTGAAATTGAAGTTACCTTTTAAGTAAATTTTATAGACATGTATACTTCATTCAAAAGAAAATCAACATTTAAAGTCTATTTTGGATTAGGTTCAAATGTTTTTATTTTCTCAGGGTCCATATGCTTTTAATCTGAGTACTGTTTCTCACCAGTTGTCTGATATTCCATTTCCCACCCACGATTGGTGTTCATTTTTTAAGCATTTAAAACTACTACTATCATATTTTAAACCTTTAACTTACATTGTAGTACCATTTTTGTAAATAAAATTGCAATTAATTATTAAATTACACAATGTCCTTTGATTCAAACTCATTTTGTTTCCAATTAGTTAATATCAAAAATATTAATTTAAATGCATAGAACACATTTTATTTATTCATTCTTTTTTGTTAAGCATTTGTGCTGTTTTTATTACAAAATAAAAAGACTGGGAGGGGTAAAAAAATAAAAAGCCTAAAATAAAAAGAGAAAGGCAGGCAGGAAGGCAGGAAAGGGAAGGGGAGGGAAAGGAAAGATGGGTAAGGGAAGGAGAAGAGGAGGGAAGGGAAGTGAATGGAAGGTAAAGGAAAAGGAAAAGGTTGGAGGGAAAAGAAGGGAAATGTAGAAATGGGAAGGGAGGAATGGGAAAAGCATGGAAGAAGGGAAGAAGGAAAAGAAGGGAAGTGAAGAAAGGAGGGAAGAAAAAGGAGGAAAGGGAGGAAGAAAAGAAAGAAAAAGGGAGGAAAAGAAGAGAAGAAAAGAAAGATGAGAAGAGAAGGGAAGAAGAGAGGGCAGGAAAAGAAGTGAAGGAAAAGGAACTGAAGGGAAGAAGGAAAGGAGGGGAAGGAAAGAGATGTTCTAAGGTCTGTATGTCTCTTTTCATGCCAATATCACACAACTTTAACAGTGGTAGCTTTGTACTATATCTTGAAATTAGGAAGAGTAATGCTTGCTGCTTTGCCATTTTTTTTTCATTTGTCATATCAGCACTCCTCTTTGTCCCTTCTCAGACAATTATTATATTTGATATAACTTTGATATGTTTCAATGGTTGTTAATTTTTTCCAGTATGGATGCATTAAGCCTTTTCAGGAAATTGATGTAAATGAAGAAAGAACCCTTTAGTAGAATGCTACATTCATTGGACAAATAAAATTTTGGAATTCATTCATCTGGTTGCATGTATAGAAAGTTATTGCCTTTTCTGCTTATTAGAATTGTATTACATTAACGTAGACCATTTTATCATTTATTTGGTTGCTTATTTTGGTTTTTAGGCCACAACTGAATGGCTTTCTCCTGACTATATACTCATGGATCACTCCTGATGGAGACAATTGGACCAAATCTGGTGGCACTGGGTATTAAACCAGGGTCAAACAAGTGCAAGGGAATCTTCATAGATTATCTTTATAGCATGTTTTATTTTTTAATAATATCTTTATTTAAACACCTTGATTAAAAACATGATTGTGATTAGGTTTCAGTCATATAAAGAACACCCCCCTTCACCAGTGCGACATTCCCACCACCAATATCCAAAACTCCTTTCACCCCACCTCACTCCCACTTATACGCTAGAAATGCTTTCCAGTTCCCTCATTCATTCACATGGTTATGATAGTTCTCAGTGTAGTTACTTTTCTAACTGCATTCAACACCTTTGTGGTGAGCTTCATGAAGTGAGCTGGAAGTTCCAGCCCTCCTCTCTTTGTCTCTGATGATTGTTGCAAAAATGTCTTTCATTTTTCTTAAAACCCATAGATGAGTGAGATTATTCTGCATCTATCTCTCTCCCTCTGACTTATTTCACTCAGCATGATAGACTCCATGTACATCCATGTATAGGAAAATTTCATGACTTCATCATTCATGACAGCTGTGTAACATTACATTGTGTATATGTACCACATATACCACATATACCACATATACCACATATACCACAGTTACCACATATACCACATATACCACAGTTTCTTTAGCCATTCATCTGTTGAAGGGCATCTTGGTTGTTTCCAGAGCCTGGCTATTGTGAACAGTGCTGCAATAAATATAGATGTGAGGAAGGGATTTTTGTATTGTATTCTTGTGTTCCTAGGGTATAACCCTAGAAGTAGAATAGCTGAATCTAATGGGAGCTCAATTTCCAGTTTTTGGAGGAATCTCCATATCGCTTTCCATAAAGGTTGGACTAGACCCACCAGCAGTGGATAAGAGTTCCTTTCTCTCCACAACCCCCTCCAGCACTGATTGTTCTCGTTCTTTGTGATGTGTGCCGATCTCTGTGGTGTGAAATGATATCTCATAGTTGTTTTGATTTGTATCTCCCTGATGATTAGTGATGTGGAGCAATTTTTCATGTGTCTTTTGGCCATTTTTTTTTATCAAAGTGTCTGTCCATTTCTTTTCCCCATTTTTTGATGGGATTAGATGGTTTTTTCTTGTAAAGTTCTATCAGTGCCCAGGGTCATATGGATATGAGCCCCTTATCTGATGGGTATTGGGTGAATAGTTTCTCCCACACGGTGGGTGGCTCTTGTATCCTGGACACTATTTCCTTTGAGGTGCAGAAGTCCCATCTGTTAATCTCTGCTTCCACTTGTTTGGAAAGTGCAGTTTCCTCCTTGAAGATGCCTTTAGTCTCAATGTCATGGAGTGTTTTGCCTACGTGTTGTTCTATATACCTTATGGTATCAGGTCTGATATCAAGGTCTTTAATCCATTTGGATTTTACCTTCGTACATGATGTTAACTGGGGGTCTATGTTCATTTTTTTGCAAGTGGCTAACCAGATCTGCCAACACCACTTTTTGAAGAAGCTTTCTTTGCTCCACTTAGGATTTCTTAATAATTTGTCAAAAATTGGGTGATGTCTAGGGAATGTCTAAGGAATGTCTAGGGAACATTCTCTGAGTACTCATGTCTATTCCACTGATCTGAGGGTCTGTTTTTATTCCAATACCATGCTGTTTTGATAATGATTGTAATATAGTTTAAAGTTGGGGAAAGTAATTCCTCCAATGTTCCTTTTCCTTAGTAGTGTTTTAGCTATTCGAGGGTGTTTATTGTTCCAAATGAATTTCAAAAGTGTTTGATCCACTTATTTAAAGAATGTCTTGGGTATCTTTAGAGGGATCACATTAAATCTGTATAATGCTTTGGGGAGTATTGCCATTTTAGTGATGTTAATCCTGCCAATCCATGAGCAGGGTATGTGTTTCCATTTCCGTGTGTCCTCTCTTATTTCTTGGAGCACGGCTTTATAGTTCTCTTTGTATTGGTCCTTCACGGCTTTGGTCAAGTTGACTCCAAGATATTTGAGTTTGTGTGGCACTAATGTGAATGGGATTGCCTTCTTAACGTCCATCTCTTCCCTATCATTATTGGTGTATAAAAAGGCCATTGATTTCTGTAGGTTGATTTTGTAGCCTGCCACCTTGCTATATGAATTTATTGTTTCTAGAATATTTTTAGTAGAGTCTTTGAGGTTTTCTAAGTAGAGTATCATGTCATCTGTAAACAGTGAGAGCTTGACTTCTTCCTTTCCTAGTATATGGAATCATTTGATATGTTGTTTTTTTTTTGCCTAAACTCTATAGCAAGGACTATATTGAAGAGGAGTGGTGAGAGAGGACTGCCTTGTCTTGTACCAGAATTTAGAGAGAAGGCTTTTAGTTTTTCTCCATTGAGGATAATATTTATCATTGGCTTGTGGTAGATGGCTTTAACTATATTGAGAAAGGTTCCTTTCATTGCCATCTTGCTGAGAGCTTTGATCAAGAATGGGTGTTGGACCTTATCAAATGCTTTCTCAGCGTCTATTGATATGTGATTTTTCTTGTTGTTGATGTTTTGTATTATGTTGATAGATTTACGGATGTTAAACCATCCTTGTATTCCTGGGATGAAACCTACTTGTCATAGTTAATGATCTTCTTGATTAGGCATTGAATTCTATTTGCCAGGATTTTGTTGAGGATCTTTGCATCTGCATTCATCAGGGATATTGGTCTGTAATTTTCTTTTTTGGCAGCTTCTCTGTCTGGTTTTGATATCAAGGTGATATTGGCTTCATAAAAGCTGTTTGTTAGTGTTCCTGTTTTTTCAATTTTATAGAAGAACCTAGCTAGGATTGGTAGTAGTTCCTCTTGAAAGGTTTAAAAGACTTCATTAGTGAATCCATCTGGGCTTTGGCTTTCCTTTTTAGGCAAACGTTCGATTACGGTTTCATTTTTCCTCAATAGTGATGGGAGTATTTAGATATGCTACATACTACTTACTTAACCGTGGAAGGTTATCACTGTCCAAGAATTTATTCATTTCTTCCAGGTTCTCATTTTAGTGGCATATAGTTTCTCAATTCTCTGATTACCCTTTGGATCTCTGCAATATCTGTCGTGATCTCCCCCTTTTTATTTCTTTTCTTTTTATTTTGATCATAATGGCTTACATATCTTTCACAGTAGTATTTTACGTACATATCAACATTGAATCAGGGGAATACCCATCACCAAATTTGTCCTCCCCCCATCCCAGTTCCCCTTCTGCAGCCTGTATACCCCACCATTACCCCCCGGACTGCTAGAGTAGGTAGTCCCCTATTTGTCCTGTTCACTATTAGTGATTATATATCTGTTTGGTCTTGGTACCCTCTCCTGTCTCCCCCTCTATTTAAGAAGCGGAGCTAGATAAATTGAGTTATGTGGCTTTGTTTGAAGGAAAGAAAAGCAATAGATTGGGGTACAAAATAAGAGGAAAAATAAAGAAGTCAAATATGCTGAAAATAGGTGGAGTCTTTCCAGAGGGTTTCAATCTCAGTTTGAGAGAGGATGTGAAAAAGGCAATTGAAACACTACTACAATACAGAAAGAAATATCAAATTAAATATCCAGTGAGCACTACAGCAATAAAAACAAGCACCACACAACAGTCTCGGTTCTGAAATCAACTCATGCCCGAGTGCAAAAAGACAGACAGAGAGAGAGAGAGAGAGAGAAAGAAATAAGATAAAATAAAATAATATTGGAGACATCAACTTCAATCTCTACACTAATATAAAGATGTCAAAAAAAATCAATCAATCGATAAATAAATATGTGGAAAAATGATTGTTTTGTGCTTTTTTTTCCTTTTCCCCCTGCATAGGCACAGTAACTATTGGGGGGATATTATAGAGGGAATTCCCTTGGCTTGGGAGATACAGGGTTCTCCCCCCTCTGAAGTATACTGTCATGGGATTAACTATAGACTCCTTGCATGATCATTTACTCTCCCCTGGATGTTTTCGTGGTGTATGGAAGACTTCTGCTTCATCATGGATGGTAAAATCAGACGTCTGTATCTAGAGATCTTGGTGACTGTGCAGCTCAAGGAATAGAGCTTATGATGAAGTCTTTCTTTTTTTTTTTTTTAGAGGCATAGTATTTGTTACATTCCCATGTACATGCATATTAGCTTAAGTTAACCTCAAATTTTAAGTGGGTGCGTTTTAAGGATTAGAGTCAAAGGAGCACAGTAAAAACGGTGTTAGAGTGGCAATTGTTGTTTGCATAGGCCCATCAAAATATGAGAGGCATGGAAAGGAATAACCTTGGCCTAAATACAAAGAGATCCTACCCCTGCAGTTTCCTGGCATAAGACCAGCTCTAGGCCTCAGGAAAGTTATCGTTCGCTCCAAGACATTGTCCGTAGTGCCAACACACTTATCACACAGTCTCTGTTGTTGGTCTAATGTTCCTGTATTAAAGATTCTGGAATCTGCATGTCCTCCATTGAAGTCATGATGTGGAGTGCCTTCTCGTTTCACCTCACCATGAAAGGGCAATGCAGGAAGCCCTGTCCTGTAAGCAGGTCATTGTTGTTAAGTCTTCTCAGTGTTAAGGGAAGTCTCTTTTGAGCAGGACGATGTCTGAGCAGTGGTAGGGTCTTCCGTGGTAGAGGATTGCTTCCAGGTGATGTTATAGACAAACCTCACCATAAAGGGGCAATACAGCAAGCCCTGTCCAGTAAGCAGGTCATTGTTCTTGTTGTCTTCTCAGTGTTAAGGGGTGTCTCTTTTGAGTAGATCGATGTCAGAGCAGGTGTAGGGTCGTCCCTGGTACAGGAATGCCTCCGGGTGATGTTATATACAACCTTGGATGTTTTGTAAATGTCTTCTATAGATCAAGGGGTAAATTGAGAATGCCCATTCTTCTGAGGCCTGTGCCAGGTCTTTATGTCAATGTTCAGGGTGTAAGGTCTCATTGCACTACAAGATTTGTGTGTCCTCATTTCTATTAGATAAAAACTTATTGGTATGTATAGTATTTTCCCATGTTAGTGTGCCTACGCAAACAAGATATAAAGCCACGTGGTGCTATCAGATATATGGGGGCATAAGAACATTTCCAACAAGACCCATGACTTGGTTCAAACATAAGTATTAAACTAAGGGATTCTTTCACACCAAATTCCATATTGAGCAGTTCACAAAGAGAAGATAAAAAACATGGGGGGGATCATCACTGTATAAGAAAGTATTTAGCAAAAGTTATAGCCGTCAAAGAAAACACCCATAAAATGTTGAAAAGATATGTGTCCTTTTTATGCCTTTTAAAATAGTTGGGTGGGTGTTAACTCTAGGGCACCACTTTGGTCTGTGACTTAGGACTCAACAGTACTTAAGTTAGAAAGGGTAAAAAAGGAGTAATGATGATAGGAGTTAAAGAAGTTAAAGAGAAATATGAACTTCTAAAGGGGTATGCAAAAGGGCAGAGTACAAAATGGACATTCTGCATACATAAAAACATAATTCAATGAGAGTGAGTACTATTAATGTTTCTTGTGAGAGTACTATTAATGTTTCCTGTGAGAGTACGATTAATGTTTCTTGTGAGAGTACTATTAATGTTTCTTGTGAGAGTATGATTAATGTTTCTTGTGAGACTACTATTAATGTTTCTTGTGCGGTTTTGAAAATGTAGACTGGACAGAGATTACCAGTGCCTGCCAAACCTCCTCCTGCTAGACTCCCGGCTCCCAGGAAGGAGAGATCCTTCAAGAAGCTGGGAGACCAGAAGTTCAGAGCCCCACCCAGACCCTCCCTAAGGAGCCGCATGGATAGTGGGGGAAGGCCTAGGGTACCTTCAAGCTCCACCAAGGGACCCAACTCACCGGCTTGCCCAGGCGTGTGGCCCGGGGAAGCCCTGGAGAAGCCCTGGAGATCTGGAGCAAGGCGGTAGAGGGGTGCTGGGGTTACCCAAGTCCCGCACCCCCACTAGGCCTGGCCAAGCAGGCCTCTGGCATGGCGGGGGCCTGCCAAACCTCCTCCTGCTAGACTCGATGAAGTCTTTCTTTGTGGTTCTAGCAATTCTGCTTCTTTAGTGTCATTTTAATCCATCTTCTGTAGTTGGTGGTCTTGGTCATTATGTCGCTCCTAGGATGGAGCCTGGGATAAAGTCTTTCGTTATGTTTCTGGATGAAGCGTTCAGTTGTGGTTGTCTCAGTCAGACCTCTGGATTTGGAGCTCTTGTTTGTGATCATAGACCAAAATCTAGGCTAGAGCTTTTTGATGGTGTTGTTGTTGTTGGTGGTGGTGGTGGTGGTCCCTGGATGTGTACTGTCCCGTCCTGGTTGTAACATCCAGTCATCGGTATATAGAAATCTTGGCTTTTGCACAGATCAAAGGGTGACATGTCTTCTGATTTTGTCTTATGGTTAGCTGGTGAGGAAGGATAACTTGCTCTTAGATCTAGTTGTTCCCATTTTCTTATTGTCAGGTTATCAATTTAGAAATGGCGTATGTTGGCATCAAAGCAGCATTATGAATGCCTTGGAGGGGATTTGGTTCCTGGAGCTGTTGTGGAGAACTCTGTCGTTTCTATGTCTGGGATCCAGGAGTCAAGGCTGGATGGTTGGTGCCTATTTCCCTGGAGTGTAAGTTGGTTCCACATGACATACATTCAGGGTGGGAGATGTCCCTGTGTTGCAAAAAGAAGTATGAGTTCTTATCCCTAGTAGATAAGAGCTTGTTTTTACAAGTAAAATTTCCCCTATTTTTAATATGCCTTTGCGGGAAGAAGTGGTGCTACATTATATTGCTGGTGGATTTGGGGGTGGAGAGAGAAGAAAACAGACCCATGACAAAAACTAAAAATGTATGTGCTCAGACATATCTAAAGAAAAAGCAGTTTCTAAAAAGAAAGATTAAATAAAAGACATAATTAAAGGAATAAAGTTGGGCCAAGTGGGATAGCATGGAGGCAAGGCGTCTGTCCTTCCTTCAGAATAATATGGGTTATCATATCATATCTCTTTCTTTTTGAGTTTTGCCAATGATATATGCTTATTTAAAAAAAAAAAGACCAACGTCTGCTTTCTTTGAGCTTTCGAATTGTTTTTTGGGTTTCCACTTCATTGATTTCTGCTCTAAACTTTGTTATTTTCTTCTGTCTTCCTATTTTTGGTTCCTTTTGTTGGTCATTTTCTAATTTTATGAATTGTGTCATTAAGCTATTCAGGTATGCCCCTTCTTCCTTCCTGATGTGTGCTTGCAAAGCTATACATTTTCCTCTCAGGACTGCTTTTGCTGTGTCCCATAGATTCTGGTAGTTTGTGTCTTCATTATCATTTGTCTTCAGGAACATTTTTATTTCCTCTTTGATTTCATCTCGAACCCACTGGTTGTTCAGTAGCAGGCTGTTTAATTTCCAATTGTTAAAGTTTTTCTTTTGTGTCCCTTTGCAGTTCACATCTAATTTCAGAGCCTTATGGTCAGCAAAAGTAACCTGCAAAATTTCTATCCTCTTGATTTTATGGAGGTCTGTTGTATGTGCCATCATGTGGTCTATCCTGGAGAAAGACCCATGTACATTAGAGAAGAATGTGTATATAAGTTTTGGGGGATGGACTCTCCTATATGTCTACTAGTCCTCTTTCTTCCATTTCTCTTTTCAGGGCTAGTATATTTTTGTTGGGTTTCAATCTGGTTGACCTATCAAGTCTTGACAAGGCCATGTTGTGGTCTCCCACAATTATTGTGTTATTATTGATATCTTTTTTCAGATTTTTCAATAATTGTATTAGATAGTTTGCTGGTCTCTCATTGGGTGCATATATGTTTAGTAGTCTGATTTCTTCCTGTTGCACATATCCCTTTATTAGTACAAATTGTCCATCTTTGTCCCTTACAACTTTTCTGAGTCTAAAATTGGTGTCATCAGATATTAATATGGCCACCCCTGCTTTTTTAAGGGTGTTGTTTGCTTGGATAATTTTCCTCCATCCTTTGATTTTGAGTCTACGTTTGTTATGGCTATTCAGGTGTGTTTCTTGTAGGCAGCAGAGGGTTGGGTTCATTTTTTTTTACCCATTTTGCCACTCTGTGTCTGTTAATTGGTGCATTCAGTCCATTAAAATTGAGGGAGATGATTGTCATAGGATTTAATGTCATCTTTGTGGATAAGTTTGCTGTGTTTATTGGTCTCTCTTGTCTTAAATTAGACCTTTCAGTTTTTCCTTTAAGGCTGGTTTTGCATTTGTGAAGTTTCTGAGCTGTTGCTTATCCATGAAATTATGTATCTTTCCTTCAAACCTGAATGTGCATTGGGCTGGGTCCAGTATTCCTGGTGAGGCATCCATTTCATTCAGTCTTGTCACAATATCCCATCACTATCTTCTGGCCTTTAGGGTTTCTTGTGAAATTTCTGCTGTAAGTCTTAAGGATGCTCCTTTGAATGTAATTTCCCTTTTTGATCTTGCTGCTTTCAGTATTCTATCTCTATCTGCGGGGTTTGTCATTGTAACTAGGATGTGTATTGGGGTGTTTTGCTTCGGGTCTCTTTTAGCTGGTACTCTTTGGGCATGCAGAATTTGATTGCATTCAGTCTTTAGCTCTGGAAGTATCTCCTTGATAATGTCTTTGACAGTTGATTCTTCCTGGGGATCTCCTACCTGGGCCTCTGGGATGCCAATGATTCTTATGTTGTTTCTGTTGAGTTTATCAGAGACTTCTATTTTCATCTGTTTACATTCTTTGAGTACTTTTCCATTGTCTGATCGTTTCTCTTAAGGTTCTTTTCTAATTTCTTCTGGTGTATTGAGTTGTTCTGCATCTCATCTTCCAGCTTGCTGATTCTGTCCTCAGCTGCTGTTACTCTGCTAGAGAGGCCATCCACTGAGTTTTTCAGTTGCGCTACTGTGTTTTTCAGATCTTTTATTTCAGTTTGTACTTTTCTGATTTTTGTCTTTGTGGTCTGTTCAGATCGATCTATGTTTTCTTTGAGTTCTATGAACATCCTTCATATTTCTATTCTAAACTCCTTATCTGAAAGATTAATCAGATGGTTGGAATTTTTTGGGTCATCAGAGCTATCATCTTCATTCTCTTTGCATGGTGTTTGCCTACAAGGATTCCCCCATTGTCATGCTTGTAGTGTAATTTTTTCTGCGTGTTCTGATGGGGTTCATTGGTTAGAAAGAGTGCATGGCCGTGCTCTTCTGTGACCTAGTTTTTTTGGGGGGTACCCTTCCTAGCCCTCTGAGGAGAACTTCAGGGATTCAGAAAAGAGACACAAGCAAAGCCAACAGGTCCCTTCAAGTTCTCACAGTCATCAAGGGCACAGTAGGACAGAACCTCCACAGACAGAGGAATCAGCTCTCTGCCTGGCGAAGCCCATAGCCAGCTCTTACTTACTCGGTCTTTCTTGGCTTCTCTGCCTGAGCAGCTCCAGAATGCAGTTTTTTGGGGGGTGCCCTTCCTAACCCTCTGAGGAAGTATGTTTTATTTTTATGGTGCTCTAAACATTTAATAATTCGAACTATCATAAATAAATTTACTGTAATATTTTGGATGCCTGTCTTTTTTCTTTCTTCCTTCCTTTTCCTTTTTTCTTTTTTCTTCCTTTCTTTCCTTCCATTCTTTTTCCTTTCCATTCTTTTTCTTCTCTTTTCTCTCTTTATCTATTACTTTCCCTTTCTATATATTTTTTTACACTTTCTATCATTCTTTTTCTTTCTAGAATCTATCTTAATCTTTTCTCTTTACTTCTTTTCCATTTTATTCTCTCAATTTCTTTAACTTTCATTATATTTCCATTTTGGGTTTTTTTCTTTTTCTTCACTTTCTCATTACTTACATTTCTTTATAGTAAAAATGCTGAATTCTATTATCAGCATATATTTTATTTTTACAAAAAGTTAACATATCTTTAACAAAATAAACAGACTGTATATAGTTTATTTTTATCAAGTTTAATATATGAATTTGAAATTTTGTTTCTGTATGAAACTTGATATTGTATTTCTATCAAAGTAAAAAAGTGGCATTGCAATTTTGAAGGGAATAGAATTGAATGTATAGATTACTTTGAGTAGTTTGGACATGTTGACAATTTTAAATTTTTTGTCACATACATGTAAAATATCTTTTGATTTGTGTTTTATATGATTAATTTATTTGTTATAGTATAGTCTTTAGTGTACAAACTGAAAGCATTTTCTTTAAAATTTTTATTAAATATTGTATTCTTAACACTATTGTAATTGAAATGCTTTATTATGTTTCTTTTATGAACTTAGATTTTTATTAAATACGAAATCAAGAGTTTTAAAATTTACTGTATATCCTGCAACATAATGATTTAACTTATACATTTTTAAAAAAGTGAACTGGGGTACGAGGAGAATCCTAAGAGTTCAAATATATAATATAATACCATTGTCAACAGTCAGTCTTGCTTTTTTTATATAAAATCTTTAAGCACCATGATTACAAACATGATTATAGTTGGGTTTCACTCATAATCAAAACACCCCCTTTGTCTCAAGGATTGTTTTTTAACTTTTTAAGCACTGTGGTTACAAAATTGTTCATTGTTGGGTTTCAGTCATACAATGCTAAACCATCCTTTACCAGTGCATCATTCCCATTTCCATTCCACCACTACCCACCCCTGCATTGCTCTAGGGCAGAAAAATTCCTTCTCTCTCTCTCTCTCTCTCTCTCTCTCTCTCTCTCTCTCTCTCTCTCTTTCTCTCTCTCTCTCTCTCTCTCCACTATGTTTTGCACTATTGATAATAGAGGGTACATTGCCTGTTAGTTTCTCTACTTTCAGCAGCGAGTTCAGGTCCAGAGTGATCAGTTCTATCATTGTCCTCGTAGACCCTTTTCTACTCAAGCTACACTCACTGCTCTTTGTGGAGAGCTTTCTACCATGAGCTGGACCTCCTGACCCTTAATTCCATTGTCTCTGGATATTATTACCATGCAGTCTCTTGTTTTTCTTATATCCCACAATAAGTATATTATTCTATGTTTATGCCTTTCCCTCAGGCTCACTTCACTCAACATAATATTCACCATGTCCATTCATGTACAAGGAAATTTCATGACTTTATTTTCCTAATGGTTGCATAGTATTCCATTGCGTAGATGTAGATAACTACAATTTCTTTAGCATCTCATCTGTTGGCAGGCACCTGGGTTGTTCTAGATTCTGACTATTGTAAATAGTGCTGTGCTTAACATAAGAGTGTAGAGGGACTTTTTGTATTGTGTTTATGTATTCCTGGGGTATATTCCTAGGAGTGGTATTTCTGGGTTATGGAAGCTCAATATCTAGATTTTGGAATAATGTCTGTCAGCAGTGAACTGTGTAATTTTTAGGTTTTTTGTTTTCTTTTTTTAATTTTTTTAATTTTTAGGTTTTTAACATTGTTTCTCTGTGCCTACTTGTATTTCATCTTTAGTTTTAGTGCTTTATGGTATGAGAAGATAAATCATTTCTTTACTCTTGATTTTATGGAGATATGTTATATGGCCCAGCATGTATTCTATCTTGGAGAATGTCCCATGTGAATTGGAGAAGGATGTGTATCCCACTTTCTGGGAAAGAAGAGCTCTCTACACATATTTACTAAGTCACCATTTTCTATTTCTTTCTTCAGAGAAATATATCTTTGTTAAATTTTAGCCTGGTTGTCCTATTAATAGATGAAAAGGTTGTGTTGAAGTCTTCTACTATTATTGTCTTTTTACTGTTGTCTTTCTTCAAGTTAATCAGCAGTTGTTTTTAAGTATTTTGCAGGCCCATCATTGGGTACATATATTTTTAGAAGTGATTTCTTCTTGCTGTACATTTCCCTTGATTTGTAAGAAATGTTGATTGATGTCTCATAATCTTTTTAAGCCTAAATCTGAGTCCTCTGATATTAGTATGGCCATCCCAGCGAAGGGAGTTATTTGATTGTTCTCCATCCTTTGATTTTTAGTCTGTTTTCTCTGACTACTCAGGTGTGCTTCTTATAAGCAGCATAATATTGAATTCAATTTTGGATACATTTTGCCACTCAGTGTCCTTAATTGGTGTATTTAGTCTATTGATAGAATTAGGTGTCATCTTTGTGTAGGAGTTAGTGTGTTTGTTGAATCTGCCTTGCCTTAAAGTAGACCCTTCAGTTTTTTTTCAGTAAGTGTTTTTATTTTTTATAAATATGGTTTTTTTTTGGTTTTGGGGTCACACCCGCAGTACTCAGGGGTTACCTCTAGCTCCACGCTCAGAAATCGCTCCTGGCAGGCTCTGGGGCCATGTGGGATGCTGGGATTCGAACCAATGACCTTCTGCATGAAAGGCAAATGTCTTACCTTCATGCTCTCTCCGGCCCCTATTTTTATAAATATTTTTATTTTGACTGAAGTGTATTACAAATCATTCACAGTAAAATTTTAGGTATAGTGACATTGAATCAGGGGCATTCTTTTAAGGATGGTTTTGAATCTGTAAAGTTTCTAAGCTGTTGTTAAGTTGTGCATCCTTCCTTCAGACTGAATTTGTTTGGGTGATATATTTTTTGTGAAACCTTAAGGGAGGGTTCCTTGTGAAAAATATGCTGTAAATCTTAAGGATGCTTCTTTGTATGCAATTTCTCTTTTTGATATTGCTGCCTTCAGTTTTCTATCCCTATCTCTAGTATTCATCATTGTTACTATGATGTGTCTTGTGGAGCTTTTCTTTGGATCACTTTTAGCTAGTATTCTTCAGGCATACAGGATTTGGTTGCATGCACTCTACTTTCTGGAACCTTCTTTTCAATGATGTCCTTGACTGCTGATTCTTCATGGGGATTTTCTTTCTGGGTCTCTGTGATTCCAATAATTCTTATGCTGTTTCTGTTGTATTTAACTCAGATTCTATTTTCATCTGTTCACATTCTTGAGGACTTTTTTCATCATATAGTCAGTTATTTTAAGGCTCTTTTCCAACTTCTTCTGTTGGATGGAGTTATTTTGCAGCTCATTTTCCAGATCACTGATTCTGTTCTCAGTTGCTATCACTCCTCTGCTGAGGCCTTCCAGTGAGTTTTTAATTTCATCTGCCAAGTATTTCAGCCCATGTTATTTCAGTATGAAGTTTTCTTATTTCTGTTTTTATATCTTCTTAAAACTAGGCTGTGGTTTATTTCATTCCATGCCTTCTTTGAGTTCTTTGAACCTTCCCCAATTTTCTTCTCTAAAGTCCTTATCTGAGAGGTTTTATATGTGGTTGGTATTTTTTGGGTCATCAGAGCTACCATCTTCATTCTTTAAGCATGTTGGAGTTCTGTGTTGTTTTCCCATTGTCACGCTTGCGATGTGGTATTTTCTACATGGTATGCTGGGGTTCATTGACTAGAAGTGTGCAGTTGTGAAGTGAAACAGAGCAGCCACTCACCTCCTTCTGTCTCTCATTATGAATCCAGCTCACCTGACTGGTGATGGGTTCCATTGCACAGGCAAATGGCATGTGACTTTCTCTGGTCTTCTCCCTCAGGGCATTGAAATGTATTAATTATTAATTGTTTGCTTATTTAGCTAAACTGATATTTTATTATGCCTGAGCATGTTGAGTAGAAGTGTTGTTCATCTCTTAGTGGAAAATTTCTCAGTTCTATAAGTTATAGTGTTAGCTGTGGTCTTCTAATATAAGAGCTTTATTATTTTGATATCAATTCTTTCTAAAATAATGTTATTTTCATTTTTGTTTTATTATATTTTAATTTAAACACTGTGGTTACAAGGTTGTTCATTATACAATTGTTATTTTGCCCAGATAAGTGGTTCATGATTGAGTTACAATTTACAACAACCTTTACCAGTGCATATTTCTCACCAATAATGTCCCCAGTTTCCTTCTCACTGTCCCTGATGCCCTCAACTTTTCTGACTCTGTGGCATAGATTTTTCTTCTCTTTCTTCCTTTTTTTTCCTTTTAGACACCTTGGTTTGCTATACAGTGCACATTTCCCACCACCAATGGCCCCAGTTTCCCTCCCACCAATCCTTAACTACCTGTCTCAAGGTCAGATATATTACTTCTCGCTCTCATTTGTTCTCTTTTATTTTTGATACTGTGGTTTGCACTATTGCTAATTAAGGGGTATATTTATCACTTTATCAACTTTCAGCACTGAGTGCTTGTTCAGAGTGATCAATTCCAAGCATGATGGTCAACATGAGTCCATTCACTATCTTAACTGCATTCACCAATCTTTGTGGCAAGCTCCCTTCCATGGAGTAGTCCTCCTGATCTACACCTCTAATTGTCTGGGTTTTATTATAATATTCTCTATTATTTTTCTTATATCCCACAAATGACTGTGATTATTCTATATATCTCTCTCCCCCTAACTTAATTTACTTGGCATAACAATCGCCTTATCTGTTTAGGTATAAGATAACTTCATGATTTTATTTTTGTAACAGGTGCATAGTATTCCTCTGTATAGATATACCATAGTTTCTTTAGCCACTCAACTGTTCTCAGGCATTTGGGTTATTTCAAGATTCTGGCTATTGTAACTAGTACTGCAACCAACATAGAAATGAAGAAAGTTTTAATGCATGATGATTTGGGATTCCAGGGTATATCCCTAAGAGTGATATTGCTGAATCATATGGAAGCTCAATTCTAGTTCTTTTTTTTTTTTTTTTTTAGGAATATCCATATTTTTCCCAAAAAGTTGCACTACTCTACATTCCCACCAGCAGTGAATGAGAGTTACTTTCTCCTTACATCCATGCCAGTACAGGTTGTTCTTGTTGTATGTGTGTGTGTAAGTGTGTGCTGTATAATAGCCTCTGTAGTATGAGATGATATCTCATTGTTGCTTTGATTTGTATTTCTCCAATGATTAGTGATTTAGAGAATTTTTCTTTTGCCTTTTGGCCATCTGTATTTCTTCTTTGAGGAAGAAAATGTCTGTTCATTTTTGAATAAAGTTAAATATATTTTTCTTTCTTTTTTTTTTGCCTTTTATTTGAACGTTTTTAAGGGGCACTTTCAGGGGTACTCAGGGGTTATTCTTGGCTCTGCACTCAGAAATAATTTCTGGCAGACTTGGGGACCATATAGGATGCCAAGGATCAAACCTGCAAAGCAAATGCTTTATCCACTGTGCTATCGCTCTGGTTCCAAGACGTTTTTTTTTTTTTTTCTTCTTACCAAGTTCTATCAGTGCCAGGTATATCTTAGAGAGTAAGCCCTTATCTGATAGATATTAGGTGAAAGTTTCTCCCATTCATGGCTAGCCTTTGTATCCTAGTCACTGTTTCCTTTGAAGTGCAGAAACTTCTCAGTTAATGTAGTCTTATTTGTTTATCTTTGCTTACAGTTGCTTGGCAAGTGGTGTTTCATCGTGAAAATGTCTTTAGTTCAGTGTCATGGAGTGTTCCTTACAGTTTCAGTTCTGGTATCAAGATCTTTAATCACCATTTTGATTTGACCTTCATGCATTGTGTTAGAGAGTTTACATATAATAGACCAGTTTTCCCAACACCATTTATTCAAGAACCCTTGTTCCACTTTGTATTTCTTGTCCCTTTATAAAAGATTAATTGATCTTAAATCTAGGGATCAGTGTCAGAATATGCAAGTCTATTCCATTGATTTAAGGATATGTTTTTATTCCAATACCATGCTATTTTAATACTAGTAGTTTGTAGTGCAATTTAAGGTGGGGGCAAAGTGATGCCTACCATCTTATTTCCCCAAAGAGTTGCTTTGGGAAATTCATGGATGTATATTGTTCTTAATGATTTCTATTTGTTTTATCCACTTTTTTTAAAGAAATAATGTGATTATAATTATAAGAATTGCATGAAATCTGAACAATGCTTTGGGAATTATTGCCATTTTAATTATGTTAACCCTCCCAATCCATGATCAGGGTATACATTTCTCTTTCTTTGTGCCCTCATTTTTTTTCTTTTTTAATAATTTTTATTGTGACCAAAGTTAATTACGAATCTTTCACAGTAATATTTAAGGTACATAGTGACAATGAGTCAGGGCCATTTCCACCACCAGTGTTGTCTTTCCTTTTCCCGTGTTCTCAACATGCATCCCATATCTCCCTCCTTTGCCCCCCAGATTGCTAATGTAACTGGTTCCCTCTGTGTATAGCTTGTTGTAGATTGGGTATAGATTCTGTTGTCACTGACTTTGGGTTTGGTGTTAAGTCTTATTATTTTTTATTTCCACTCAATGTTCATATGACTGCTTGGTCCTAGTACCATTCATTTCCCCCCACAATTTAAGAGGCAGAACAAGATGATTCAATTTATGTAGTTCTTTTATTTTTTGAATCAGTCTTTTTTAGTTTGCTTTGTATATGTCTTTCATCTCTTTATTTAAGTTGACTCTGAGGTACTTGAATTTCTGAGGCATAATATTGAATGCCATTGATTTTTTAATGTCTTTCTTATCTTTTATTATTTGTATTTAGAAAAGCTATGGATTTTTGTGTATTAATCTTTTGTTTCGTTTTTTTTTAAGTCACACTCGGCAGCATCAGGGGGGTATTCCTGGCTCTGCACTCTACTCCTTGCAGGCTCAGGGGATCATAGGGGATGCTGGGATTTAAACCACTGTCCATCCTGTGTTGGCCACATGCAAGGCAGATGACTTACTGCTTTGCTATCATTCTGACCCTGTGTATTAATCTTGTAGCCTCCCACTTTACTATACAAATTTATTGTTTCTAGAAACTTTTTGGTAATGTCTTTAGGATTTTCATATTCATATTCATATTCATATTTAGGATTTCATATTCTCTGGAAACTGAAAACTTGACTTCTTCATTTCCTATCTGGGTGGCCTTTGTATTTTTTTTCCTGATTCCTATAGCAAGTATTTCCAGTATTATTTAGTAGAAGTAAGAGGGCAATTTAGTATTATTTAGTAGAAGTGGTGAGAGAGGGCAATCTTATCTTGTGCCAGACTGATCTTAGAGAAAAGGCTTTCAGATTTTTCCCATTGAATATAATGTTTGCCATAAGCTTGTGATAAATTTTCTTGATTAAATTAATAAAAGTTCTTTCAATTTTTATTTTCTTGAGAGTAATTACCACAAATGGGTATTGGACTTTGTCAAATGTTTCTCAACATCTATTGCTATGGTTATATTGTTTTTATTTTTCCTTTTATTGATATGGTAAATTATATTGATTGGTGTCAGATTTCTTATTAAATATTCTGGAATCTGCATACCCTACATTGAAGTCAGGATCATGTGGAGCATCCTCTAGTTTCACCTCACAATTAGAGGGCAATGCAGAGAGCCTTGTCCTGAAAGCAGGTCGCTGTTGTTAAGTCTTCTCGGTATTAAGGAAGTCTCTTTTGAGTAGGTTGATGTCAGAGCAGCGGTAGGATCTTCCCTGGTAGAGGATTGCTTCTAGTTGATGTTATAGACAATCGTGGTTATTTCTTTGATGGCTTCCTTGGTTCAGGGGTGAATAGAGAATGCCCTTTCTTCTGAGACCTGCACCAATTCATTATGTCAATGTTCAGGGTGTAAGGTCCCATTGCACTACAAGATTTGTGTGTTCCTATCTCTATTAGATAAGAACTTGTTCATATGTCTAGTATTTTCCCGTTTTAATGTGCCTATGAAAAAGAGGAACAATGCCACATGGCATTATTGGTGCATACGGGGGCCGCTAGAACAAGTCCAACAATCCCCATGACTTGGTTCAAACATAAGCATTAAACTGAGGGACAATTTTACCAGAATTCCTTATTGAACAGCTCACAAAGAGAAGAACAGACAAAAATGGGGGAAATCGTCACTATATAAGAAAATATTTAGTAAGAGTTATATCAGTTAAAGAAATATATATAAAATATTCAAAAGACATATATTTGTCCCTTTCATGTCTTTTGAAATAGTAGGAGGGTGTTAAATTCAGTGTACCACTTTGGTCTGTGATTTGGCCTGTGCAGTACTGAAGTTAAAAACGGTAAATGTGGAGTAATGATGATTGGGAATTAAGGACTAAAAATGAGCTTTGTAGGGGCTGGAAAAGGGCAGAATACAAAATGGACATTCTGCATATACAAAACATAGCTTAATGATACGGAATACTATTAATATATACTGTGTGCATGGGGGCACTAGCCCCCACGTGGTTTTGAAAATGGAGACTGGTGAGAAGTTGCCAGTGACTACCTGAGTGCAACCCAACAACTCCCAGCACCCCCCAAGCTAGGGACCCACCTTTTTGGCTGCCTAGGCTGGCACCCAGGGAAGACCTGGAGACCAGGGAAAGAAAAGGGGGATGGTTAGGGGCCTGCCAAGGCTCCCAGCACCCCCAAGCTAGGGAGAAGGCCTTTGGCCTGGGGTTTTCCCAAACCCCATAATGGCTAGAGCTAGCATCCAGATCAAGAAAGGATTTGGTAGAGAACTGGAAGCCAGGTATCTGCCCACCCTCCTCCCTGTACCCCCAAATGGTACTTTTTTTAGTCCAAACTTCATCCTCAGCCCAAAGTCTCTCCAACTGAGCTCAAAGACCTCAGTTCAATTCAAAATGGCACTTTTTTAGTCTAAACAATCTGACCACAGCAGCTTCTCTGGGACTCAAATACCTCAAGTTCAATTCAAAATGGAACTTCTACTCTACCAAAAAGCTTCAAGAAAAAATAGATTCATATAGCAAAGAGGTAGGCTACAAGATTAGCATGCAAAAATCAATGGCTTTATTTTACACAGAGAAGTAGTAGCCATTAAACATATCCCATTTACAATAGTCCACAGAAACTCAAATACCTTAGAGTTAATTTAACTAAAGAGGTGAAGGACCTATACAAAGAAAACTACAAAACACTGCTTCAAAAAAATGGACACAAGGAAATGGAGACATATATCCTGTTCATGGATTATAAGGATCAACATCATTAAAAGAGCAATACTCCCAAAATGTATTGTACAGATTTAATGTAATCCATCTAAGGATACTCATGACATTCTTTAAAGAAGTGGATAAAACATTCCTGAAATTCATTTGGGACAATAAATGTCCACAAATTGCTAAAGAAACCCATAGGAAAAAGAGCATGGGAGGCATCACTTTCCCCAACTTTAAATTATACTACAAAACAATAATCATTAACTTAGCATGGTATTGGAATAAAAACAGACCCTCAGATCAATGGAATAAACTTGAGTATTTAAAGAATGTTTCCCAGACATACAATCAACTAATCTTTAATAAAGGTGCAAGTAACACAAAATGGAGCAAGAAAAGCCTCTTCAACGATTGGTGTTCAGACAACTGATCAACAACATACAAAAATGCAAACGCAGAACCTCTATCAAAAACCATGCACAAAGATCAAATCAAAATGGTTTAAAGACCTTGATATCAGGACCAGAACTATAAGGTATATAGAAGAAAACAAAGGCAAATACTCCATGACTTTGAGACTAATAGCATCTTCAAGGAGGAAACACACTGTCCAAAGAGTGTAAGCAGAGCTAAACAAATGGGACTACACTAAACTGAGAAGCTTTTGCACCTCAATGGAAGTAGTGATGAGGATACAAAGGTCACTCATGGAATGAGAGAAACTATTCACCCAATAGTAATCAGATAAGATGCCAAAATCTAAGACATACAAGTTACTGACAGAACTTAACAATAAAAAACTGAACCCTATCAAAACCTGGGAAGAAGAAATGAACAGACATTTCCCCAAAGAATAAATACAGATGGTCAAAAGCTACATGAATAAATTCTCTACATCACTACTCATCAGGGGAATGCAAATAAAAACAATGAGGTATTATCTTATGCCACAGATCCTGGCACACATCACAAAGAATAAGAACAATGAGTGCTGATGTAGAAGTGGGGAGAAAGGAACTCATTCACTGCTGGTTGGAATGCTGTCTTGTCTTGCCTCTTTGGAAAACTATATAGATATTCCTCAATAAACTGGAAATTAATCTCCCATATGATCCAGCAATAGCACTACTAGAGATATACTATAGGAATACAAAAGCACAATACAAAAATGCCCTCTGAGCTCCTGTGTTCATTGCAGCACTATTTACAGTATCTAGAATCTGGAAATAATTCAAGTGCTTGACAACAGATAAATGGCTAAAGAAACTGTAGTACATATACACTATAAAATAGTATGCAACTACTAGCAGAAATAAAATCATAAAGCTTGCCTTAAATGGATTGTGCTGAGTGAAATGAGTCTGAGGGAGAAAGATAGACACAGAATAGTCTCATTCATCTGTGGTATCAAGAAAAATAAAAGACAATAGGGTAATGATATCCAAAAACACTAGAGATGAGGGCCAGAAGGACCAGTCCATGATATGAAATTTACCACAAAGAATGATCAGCAGCTAGGAGCGATTTCTGAGCATAGGGCCCGGAGTAACCCCTGAGCTCTACCGGGTGTGACCCAAAAACAAAACATATAAAACAAAACAAAAAAGAGTGATAAGCACAGTTAGAGTCCTTACTGCACTGACAAATACCATAACAATGATAGAGAAATAGAATCTTATGCCACAGATACTGGCACACATCACAAAGAGGGTGGGGGAGGAGAGAACTGGGGAACATTGGTGTCAGGAAAGTTGCTCTCATAAAGGAGGGTGGACTTTTTATGACTGAACAACAGTGAACATTTTTGTAACCATGGTGCTCAAATAAATAAATAATTTTTTTTATAAAATGGTGTGTCTGTTTTTTTTAGCCCAAAGCACACAGCGCTTCAGCTGGGTTCACAGACTTCAGTTCGATTCACAATCTAATTTGTTATTTTGTCATCACTCAGTGGTGTTTTTAGTCAGATGACCTTTTCATATCAATAAATATTGTTGGACAACATTTTTATCCTCTTAAGAGAGTGTATAACATTTTGGGAGGGGGTGTTCTGGAGTCACACCTACTGGTACTCAGGGATTACTTCTGGATCTATGCTCATTTTTGGTGATCCCCGAATCAGAGATTATTTTTGGTGGTGTTCAGGGGACAATAAAATGCCAGAGATGAAATCCAAATTAGCTGCAAGGAAAGGAAATGGTCTACTTGCAGTATTGCCTCTCTGATCCTAATATTGCATAATATTTATTGACTTACACTTGTTGAATTATCCTGTACTATTAGGGTACATCCCATTTGCTTATGGAATGTTATTATTCAATGTGCTATTCAATCCTATTTGCTGGAGTTTGGGTTGCATATACTATAGTCATCAAGCAATGCACTCATACGATTTTGCTTTGTTTTGTTTCAGTTTTGCTTCTTGATATTTTTTCTAGTTCGGTAACAAAAAATGCTGACTCTGATGACTATTTCCACTTCCCAAGGTTTTGGAAGAGTTTAAGAAATATTGTTTGTGTAAATTCCAAAGGGACACAGAAGAAAAACTTTAACACCTGGAAGTTAAACAGCCTCATACTGAATAACCAGTGGGTCCAAGATGAAAACAAAGAGGAAATCAAAACTTTTCTGGAAACAAATGATAATAAAAACACAAACTATCAGAACTTATGGGACACAGCAAAAGCAGTACTGAGAGGAAAATTTATAGCTTTGCAAGCACACATCAAGAGGGAAGAAGGAGATTACCTGACTAGCTTAATAATGCAGCTCAGAGAACTAGAAAGTGCTCAACAAAAGGAACCAAAAATAGGGAGACAGAAGGAAATAACAAAGCTGAGAGCAGAAATCAACGAAGTGGAAGCCCAAAAACAATCCGAAAGATCAATGAAAGCAGAAGTTGGTTCTTCAAAAAAATAAACAAGATTGATAGACCACTGGAAAAACTAACAGAGAGAGAGAAACTTGATAATTCATATTAGGAATGAAAAAGGAGAGATCACTACTGATATGGCAGAGATTCAAAGGGTAATCAGAAACTACTTTGAGAAACTCTACACCACTGAAAAAGAGAACCTGGAAGAAATGGATAAATTCTTGGACACATAATTTTCCACAGTTGAAGGAAGAGGATGTAGCATATCTAAACACCCCCATCACTATTGTTGAAATTAAAACAGTAATCAAATGTCTGCCCAGGCCCAGATGGATTTACTAATGAATTCTTTCAAACTTTCCAAGAGGAACTACTACCAATCCTGGCAAGACACTTTCATAAAATTGAACAAATGGAAACACTTCCAAATAGCTTTTATGAAGCCAACATCACCTTGATACCTAAACCAGACAGAGATGCTATGAAAAATGAAAATTACAGGCCAATATCACTGATGAATGCAGATGCAAATATCCTCAACAAAATCCTGGCAAATAGGATTCAGTACCTCATTAAAAAGATCATCCACTTTGATCAAGTAGGTTTCATCCCAGGAATGCAAGGATGGCTTAACATCTGTAAATCTATCAACATAATACACAACATCAACAACAAGAAAAATAAAAACCACACGATCATATAAATAGATGCAGAGAAAGCATTTGATAAGGTCCAACACCCATTCTTGATCAAAACTCTCAGCAAGATGGGAATGGAAGGAATCTTTCTCAATATAGTTAAGGCCATCTACCACAAGTCAGAGGCAAATATTATCCTCAATGGAGAAAACCTGAAAGCCTTTCCTCTAAATTCTGGTACAAGACCAGGCTGTCCTCTCTCACCACTCCTATTCAACATAGTACTGGAAGTACTTACTATAGCGATTAGGCAAGAAAAAGATATCAAGGGAATCCAAATAGGAAAGGAAGAAGTCAAGCTCTTGCTGTTTGCAGATGACATGATACTCTACCTAGAAAACCCTAAAGTCTCTATGAAAAAGCTTCTAGAAACAATAGACTCATATAGCAAGGTAGCAGGCTACAAAATTGACACACAAAAATCAATGGCCTTTCTATACACCAATAGTAATAAGGAAGAAATGGACATTAAGAAAACAATCCCATTCACAATAGTGCAACACAAATTCAAATATCTTGGAATCAACTTGACTAAAAATGTGAAGGACCTATACCAGTGGTCCTCAAAGTATGGCCCGTGGGCCACATATTGTATTTGTATCTGTTTTGTTTCTTCATTGCAAAATAAGACATATGCAGTGTGCATAAGAATTCGTTCATAAGTTTTGCTTTTACTATAGTCAGACCCTCCAATGGTCTGAGGGACAGTGAACTGGCCCCCTGTTTAAAAAGTTTGAGGACCCCTGAGTCTTATACAAAGAAAACTATAAAACTCTGCTCCAAGAAATAAGAGGACATGCAGAAATGGAAGCACATACCTTGCTCATGGATTGGCAGGATTAACATCATCAAAATGGCAATACTCCCCAAAGCATTGTACAGATTTAATGTGATCCCTCTAAAGATACCCATGACATCCTTCAAAGAAGTGGATCAGGCACTTTTGAAAGTCATTTGGAACAATAAACAACCTAGAATAGCTAAACAATCATTGGGAAAAAGAATATGGGAGGAATTACTTTCCCCAACTTTAAACTGTACTACAAAGCAATAGTTATCAAAACAGCATGGTATTGGAATAAAGACAGACCCTCAGATCAGTGGAATAGGCTTGAATACTCAGAGAATGTTCCCCAGACATACAATCACCTAATTTTTGATAAAGGAGCAAGAAATCCTAAGTGGAGCAAAGAAAGCCTCTTCAACAAGTGGTGTTGGCAGAACTGGCTAGCCATTTGCAAAAAATTGAATTTAGACCCCCAGCTAACATCATGTACAAAGGTTAAATCCAAATGGATGAAAGACCTCGATATCAGACCTGAAACCATAAGGTATATAGAACAACACGTAGGTAAAACACTCCAGGACATTGAGACTAAAGGCATCTTCAAAGAGGAAACTGCACTCCCCAAGCAAGTGAAAGCAGAGATTAACCGATGGGAATATATTAAACTGAGAAGCTTCTGAACCTTAAAAGAAATAGCGCCCAGGATACAAGAGCCCCCCACTGAGTGGGAGAAACTATTCACCCAATACCCATGAGATAAGGGGCTAATCTCCAAATTATACAAGGCACTGACAGAAATTTACAAGAAAAAAACATCTAATCCCATCAAAAAATGGGGTGAAGAAATGGACAGACACTTTGACAAAGAAGAAATACAAATGGCGAAAAGAAACATGAAAAAATGCTCCACATCACTAATTGTCAGGGAGATGCAAATCAAAACAACTATGAGGTACCACCTCACACCCCAGAGAATAGCACACATCACAAAGAATGAGAACAAGCAGTGTTGGCGGGGATGTGGAGAGAAAGGAACTCTTATCCACTGCTGGTGGGTATGCTGTCTAGTTCAACCTTTATGGAAAGCAATATGGAGATTCCTCCAAAAACTGGAAATTGAGCTCCCATACGACCCAACTATACCACTCCTAGAAATATACCCTAGGAATACAAAAATACAATACAAAAATCCCTTCCTTACACCTATATTCATTGCAGCACTATTTACCATAGCAAGACTCTGGAAACAGCCAAGATACCCTTCAACAGATGAATGGCAAAAGAAACTGTGATACATATATACGATGGATTTTTATGCAGTCATCAGGAGAGATGAAGTCATGAAATTTTCCTATACATGGATGTACATGGAATCTATTATGCTGAGTGAAATAAGTGAGAGAGAGAGAGAGAGAGAGAGAGAGAGAGAGAGAGAGAGAGAGAGAGAGAGAGAGAGAGAGAGAAAGAAAGAAAGAGATGCGGAATGGTCTCACTCATCTATGGTTTTTAAGAAAAATGAAAGACAATCTTGCAATAATAACTTTCAGACACAAAAGAGAAAAGAGCTGGAAGTTACAGCTCACCTCAGGAAGCTCACTACAAACAGGCATGAGTTTAGTTAGAGAAATAACTACGTTTTGAACTATCCTAATAATGAGAATGTACGAGGGAAATAGAAAGCCTGTGTAGAGTACAGGTGGGGGTTGGGTGGGGAGGAGGGAGATTTGGAACATTGGTGATGGGAATATTGCACTGGTGATGGGTGGTGTTCTTTACATGACTGAAACCCAAACACAATCATTTATGTAATAAAGTTGTTTAAATAAAAAAAAAGAAATATTGTTTGGTCACACTTCCTATTTCATTTACCATATGATTTAAAATCCCTCTTCTGGTCATATAGATATTTTAAAGCAGGATCTCAAATAGATACATGCACCCTTAGCAGTTATTGGAGCACGATTATTAAGAGTCAAGATTTGGAAGTAAGCTAGTCACTAGAATATTTTTCATATTTTACAAAAAACCAAATGCTATAATTTGAAAAGCATAGAAGTAAGAATTGAGAAATAACTTGGAAGTAGCCTCTAAGTACGAATTGTTGTGCCCCAAAACAAAAATAATCAATCAAAAGTTATTGAGAAGTTAGTATTCATCTTATGCTTTCTTGACATTTAAAACAAAAACCTAGGAAACAAGAAATATTATGGCAATATTTTACCTTGCTTGTGCTGAAGATTATCATTGTATGCTCTAGCATGCAATAATATATACATTAAGTCTATAACTTTTGTATACTAAACATGACCCATTAAAGCTATGGATATAAAACTCTTAGACAGATTGAACTAGTACATACACATATTGAAGGTAGCTGTGATTTCAATTTTTTAAAAGGGAAACATTATTATTTAAACAGCAATTATAAATAATTTTTAAAAGAGGGAACATAAACTACATCTCTTGGCTCTGAGATCATGTACAGTATTTTGAAATTTTTATTTGGGGGGCGCACATGGCTCTGGGGTTATTCTGCTTTGGTGCTGGGGGCTTATGAGCTGCCAGGGCTGACCCCAGGGTTCTCCAGATGAAGTAAGTGTTCCTTTAGCTGTCTCTATTACCATAGAGCATGTTAAAAGAATATGGCAACTTACCAAGATCCCAAATACATAACAGAGTGGAAAATATCATACCCACATACACAAATTTAAAGGAATAAGGAATCATAGAGGCTGGTTTTGTAATTAGTGCCTGAAAGTCTATATTGTAATTTAAAATAAAAAATAAAAAGATTGATTTATCATTTATCATGACAAAAATTATAATAATAATTGGTCTAGTGATGTATTTAGGACAATAGAATTATTGATTTAGAATGCTCTTTGGAAGACTATGCAGGAAGTGACCAACACTGGTTGCCCAGTGCAGGAGGAAATGGAAACAGAAGAATGTTTGAACCACAGTCGGGGGAATTGGGCAAAGTTGTAAGCAAAGGTGGTGTTGCCATGGAGACATTTGACTGCCGCCAAGCAGTGCCGGGTGATGGTTCCACGATGAGCTGTCTGCAAGGCCCACAAAAGCCTGGGAGGTCGGCGGAAGGAGCTGGAAGCCGGAGAGAGCGGGAAGCGAGCGGGAAGCGACGCAGCAAGCACCGGCAGCTCCGGCCATCCCCAGTGCGACCAACCAGCTCCGCGCTTTGCCGCCCTCTCCGAAGGCGCTTGGTCCCGCCCCTCCCGCCTTCCAGAGACTTGACTGGCCAACTCCAGATGGACAGCCCTGTCCTCCAATCACCCCTCTCGTGCCGGCCGAGTGTCGGTCCCTGGTCCGGGTCTCCTCGGAGCGAGCGTCCTCAGTGCGCAGACGCCGGCGTGCTGACGTCACGGGCCGAGCGCTCGGGTCTCGGGCCGCAGAGCCGCGCGTGTCGCCGCCCCCGCGGTGCAGCGTCGGGGTCCGAGTTCGAGTCCTGCCGCCGCGCGCTCTCCAGGCGGGCCCCGGGGGAGAGCGTCCCTGGGGCGGCTCCCGACGCCCCCCGATGAGGTAGGCTGCGGTCCTGCCGTCCTGGCTGGCCGCACGGAGCGGCCTCGGGGCGCAGTGACGGGTCGAGCGGGCGGAGCCCTGGAGCGGGAGGCCGGGTCGGGCCCGTGGGCAGGAAGCTGGGTTCCGTGTGTGGGGTTCCGTGTGTGGGGTTCCGTGTGTGGGGTTCCGAGTGTGGGGTTCCGTGTGTGGGGTTCCGTGTGTGGGGTTCCGTGTGTGGGGTTCCGTGTGTGGGGTTCCGAGTGTGGGGTTCCGTGTGTGGGGTTCCGTGTGTGGGGTTCCGAGTGTGGGGTTCCGTGTGTGGGGTTCCGTGTGTGGGGTTCCGTGTGTGGGGTTCCGAGTGTGGGGTTCCGTGTGTGGGGTTCCGTGTGTGGGGTTCCGTGTGTGGGGTTCCGAGTGTGGGGTTCCGTGTGTGGGGTTCCGTGTGTGGGGCCCCGCGGGCCTGGCGGAGCCGTGGAGGAGGCGGCCGCGGCCCTGGGCTCTGCAAGTCGACGTGCGAGGGGCTAGGTGCGGAGCCCGGGGCGAGGGACGCGCGGTGCCGGGCGGGGGTCGGGCCTCGTCGGGGGCCTGGGCAGCGAGGCCCTCGAAGCACGGGCCTGCACGCAGTGTGCCGGGTTGGTGAGGGAGGATTGGCGGCTCGCCGCCTGTCCGACGCCACCGGGCAGGGAAGGGAGAAGTGAAATCGGAAATGGAAATGGAAGCCCCGGAGCTGTCTGTCCTTTCCTTCTGTCGCTACAGGGCATTTTTAGGAAGAATATTGCGCTGCCCTGCGATTGCTCTTTGGTCAGGCTTCCAGAGCCTCGTCCTCCTTCAAGTTCTCTGGGTTCCCGGGTGGACTTGGACACCCTGGTTCTTTCCCCAACTGTCCCATCAGGTGGTCGTTGTTCAGAAACATTCCTTGTCGTTTACTTCACAGGTGGACCCAGTGCGCCCTCAGTGCCTTTAGCGGGTGACAGAGTGGCATCTTATCTGCCCTTAGCTCCTTGTTTCTGTCCCAGAGCTCTCGCTTGGGCAGGATTTGAACCTTAATGAGAGGTGTCTGAGGGAACTGCATGAAGAGGAACTCGGTTCCATCCCTGGCATCAGGTCCCCAGGGCCTCTCCAAGGTATAATCTCTGGGCACAGAGCCTGGAGTATGTCCCGAGCACCGCTGAATGTGCCCCCCCCCAAAAAAAAACAAACACAAGCCAGAAGTGGAAGAGAATTAGAAAGTAAACACATCCACACATGCTTCCTCTTACAGAAGCAGAATCGCACAAAACAAAGTCACATGCTCTTAGTCATTTATGAATGGAGACATGATTCTCCTTACAAAATAAAGAATACCCTGGACAGTGTCAGACATATATAATATTTCACGCTCTTTGGAGGACTTCAGTCTCTTACCATCTTGCCAACAGCACAGACCTTTTCAGACTCCGGTACTGGGTACAAGTGCTTGGAAGAAACTGGAATGGAAACTGCTCTGGGCACTTTGCCTAATTTAGGCTCAGGGAAGTGAGTGATTGTTATCTTGAGGTGTGCCAGAAGAATGGATTGCCAAACTCTACCACTGAATGCCCACAGGCACGAAAAAAGCTCTCTTTGTTTTCTTTGGTGTCACTCAGAGGTTCTCAAAGCTCTCTGCCTTATTTTGGTCATGAAATCATTCCAGTAGCACTTTGTATGTTTTCTCGTACTTAGAATATTTTGCTCTAGGTAGAAAAAAAAAATGCTTTTCCACAAACCCCCGTCCCACTCAGTTTCCTCCTCATTGTTATTTAGCTGGACTCACAGTATCTGGTTACCGTCAGTTCCTTATATCTATTCTCTTCCTACCTAGAACATTCCCTAGTATTCCCCAGTATAATCTTGGACCTGTTTGGAAAGAAATGCAAGCCATTCATGCCCTACTCTAAGCCAAGTTGTAGAGGCTGTCTTTTCTATTCGAACTTTTATTACCCATCATGGACTTGATGCCTGCCTTTAATGAGGGCCAACAACATGTAGATGAATTAAGCTTCTTGTTATCCTTTCATCCTATTATAAAGGTAACCAACCTTCTTGAGCCAAAAGAAATGTACTGGGCCAGAGCAATAATTCAGTGGGTAGAGTGCATGTCTTGCACTTGGCTGACCTGAATTTGATCCCTAGCATCCCTTCTGGTTCCCAGAGCACTGCTAGAAGTAATTTTGAGTGCAGATCCAGGAAAAGAAGCCTTGAGTACTTCTAGGTGTGGTTCCAAAACCAAAGGAAAAGAAAATGAAAGATTTACTCAAGGCCCAATGCAATGCATTTTGAGGGAGTCTAGATATGAATACTTCGGCTATTCTGCCCCCAAATTCTAGGTATCTCAATCCCACTGCACACTGAGTATGTGAGCACTGAAAACTATGTGGACTGATTTTGAAGAAGCTGGCATTTCAGCAGTTGTGATTCAGTCCTGTCAATTGAAAAGTTGGCTCTGGAATTCCATAGCTCTTAAGTGATTTCAACACAGAATGAGCACATTTTCTTCCTGTTGTTTCCCAGGCAGTAGTATTTTTACTTCTCCCATCATGAAATCCCCATACCAAGGAGTTATCTCATATATGTATGATGTACATATACACGATAAACATGTTAACATGTTTATATAATGTGTATTTCTGCAGAAATTTGTTTCTGACCATAATTTTATAGAAAGTATTTTTGTACTGGGCAACACAGTAGTTTTCAGGACTTAGTCCCAATTTTGCAGTCAGTAATCACTCCTGGTTTTTTGTTCTGGGATCCATATGTGGTGTGGAAATTGAACTTGGTTTACTGTAGGCAAGGCACCTTCCCTGCTGCATCATTGAATTGCTCCAGTCTACACTTTGTTATAACTAAATGAAAACTGTCATATTTGCTCCTCAAATTAGATTATTGATGGAATAAACACCTTATATGTAGGTGAAAGAGGCTTTTTGCTTTTAAATCATCTGCTGAGTGTATTTTTTAAAAACAGCTTCATATTGCATGGCCCATAGTTCACTCCTCGGTGACAAGTGGATGGTGCAGTGTGGGGAGCTCAGGCTGTGGCACTGCTAGGTTAGTGGGTTTTGGGTTTCTAGGGCTCCTTCATCCAGCCATAGTTTGGTAAGGAAGAGTGCAATTGGCCCTGATCTCCAGGTATCTTCCTGGATCCTTGTGGC
This sequence comes from Suncus etruscus, assembly GCF_024139225.1. Lineage (NCBI taxonomy): Eukaryota > Metazoa > Chordata > Mammalia > Eulipotyphla > Soricidae > Suncus > Suncus etruscus. Next base: position 108,772,402 of record NC_064857.1, on the reverse strand, counting down.
TGTTTTACTGATAGTTTTATTTCTTTAGGAATGTTCAGGTGGCTGGGGTCTATGTTCTAAGAGTCAGGCATCAAGATTTAGCTTCCTGGGGCTGGAGCCAGATCTTTCTGATCCAGGTCTATGCAAATCCAGTGCCTTTGACTGCACTGTAGTGGGGTCTGGTAAAGGGGCAGGTTCAGCTGGGAGGTTCTGCTTGCTGTAGCCCACTCACCACCTTCTCTAGAAGACATTGCCATAGCAGAAGCTTGATCTCCCATGCTCCTGTAAGTCTTTTCAGCTTTCCAGTTCACTAGTCTTAAACTATTTCTAATGCTCTGTTTTATACACGCATGTTCAAAAATACTTAGCTTGAGTTTAAAAGACACTTTACGGGGCCGGGCGGTGGCGCAAGAGGTAAGGTGCCTGCCTTACCTGCGCTAGCCTTGGACAGGACCGCAGTTTGATCCCCCGGCGTCCCATATGGTCCCCCAAGCCAGGAGCGACTTCTGAGCACATAGCCAGGAGTAACCCCTGAGCGTCACAGGGTGTGGCCCAAAAATCAAAAAAAAAAAAAAAAAAGACACTTTACAATGGCTTATACACACAGATTTTCTTTTTGTAGATTGGAGAGTATTTTTTGCCTCATTTGCACTTTAAATACTTTTTCTTTTAAATGAAACACATCTTTATTTTCTTTATTTCCTTTTTCCTCCCTTTTCCCTTCTTTTTTCTCTTGCATGCTTGGCCACACCCAGTTGTACTCAGGGTTTATTCCTGACTCTGCTTATGATTACTCCTGGCAGTGATCTGCAGAATTTATGGGAATAATAGGGCTGGAGTGGTAGCGCAGCAGTAGGGCACTTGCCTTGCACAGTAGCTGACCCAGGATGGACTTTGGTTCAATCTCGGCGTCCCATATGGTCCCCCAAGCCAGGAGCAATTTCTGAGCACATTGCCAGGAGTAGCCCCGGAGCGTTACCAGGTGTGGCCCAAAAACCAAATACACACACACACACACACACACACACACACACAAAGGATAAAGAACATGGGATAATGAAGATGGAATCTGGGTCCGCAAGTCCAGCACCTACCCACTGTACTCTGTATGGCTCCAGCCCCATTTCTTGTTCACACACACACACACACACACACACACACACACACACACACACACACACAAAGGATAAAGAACATGGGATAATGAAGATGGAATCTGGGTCCTTGCTTGCAAGTCCAGCACCTACCCACTGTACTCTGTATGGCTCCAGCCCCATTTCTTGTTCTTGGTGCATTCCCTGAAGCTGCATTTCTTGCTACTCTCATTTCCACCATGCTGTTCATGGATTTTTGCACCCTTGGCCATGGATAGCTTCTTTATTTTGTGCTAATAGCCGTGCTCAACCCCTTGAGGCATACACTTAAGAGTTGTGGTACTCATACTGTAACCAAACAGTGCTCTTCTTGGCTGTATTGAGTGCACATCTTCATGTTTTTGCTCTTTTTGTTTTGGGGCCACATGAGTTTGGGGTTCAAACTCGCATCTCCTGCAGGTAGTACTGGTGCTCCAGCCTTTTAATATTCTCTATCTGTCTCTCTGTCTCTCTCTCAGTTTCTCTCTCTGTTTATCTGTCTCTGTCTCTCTCTGTCTGTCTCCCTCCCTCCCTCCCTCTCTCTCTCTCTCTCTCTCTCTCTCTCTCTCTCTCTCTCTCTCTCTCTCTCTCTCTCTCTCTCTCTCGCCTCTGTCACTTGAAAGAAACTTGGGTTTTTGGGCTATATTTTTCTGTTTGTTCATTTTTGCTTGGGGTCCAGATCTAGTGCCGTGCTGTTCAGTGGCTACAGCCTGCTCAGACTTGGGGGACCAGGCACAGCCAAGGAATGAACCGAGACCTCTTGCATTCAAAGCTTTATGCTCCAGAAACTGTCCATGGCCCAAATTCTTGATCTCTGAATGTTGACTTACATTGTCATAACTAGACTTCAGTGTTCTCTTTGTTTATCATCTTGGAAACAGAAACCTTTTTAGTAGAAGTTCACGCTCAATGCTTGGGGGCCTGGGATTCTTCCTGGGCATGTTCAGTTTGGTTTGTAGTACTGTCCAGCTTGGCTTACAGTTCTGGGGGATTTGGGGGACACTCCCAGGATCAGATCTCCAAGGAGCAAGCAAGAGATAATGCCCTTTGAACTCTCTATCTCTCCAACTTCAGGGGAAAAAAGGTTCAGAAAATCTAGCTATAAGTTCTTGCAATGCCAGGCCAGTAAGCCTGATTAGTACTTCTGTTTACAGGGACAGGGCTGCTGCAGGCTGCCATAGGCTCCAGATTCCTACACAGGAACTCCTGCACAGGAACTCCTGGCAGCCTCGTGAGTCCTTGCACAATGTAAGGGCCTCTGGATAGCTTTATTTGCCCTTTTTTGGGGGGTGCGGGTAGGGGTAGGGAGGAGGAAGCAACATCCAGCAGCACTCAGGGCTGTCTCCTGACTCTATGCTCAGGGAAGATTCCTGGGTTTGTTCAGGGAACTACATGAGAACACACACACACACACACACACACACACACACACACACTGGGTTTGTTCAGGGAACTACATGAGAATACACACACATACACACACACACACACACACACACGGTGTGTTCAGGGGACTATAGGGGGACCACACGTGCACACACAGACACACATACACATCCCAAAGTCCTAACTAACTCTAAACATACACATAGCCAAAGCCCCAAATAAATACACAGCCCCCCCAAAGCCCTAACTCTAAACACACACACACACACACACACAACAACAACAGTTCTGTGTGTGGCACGTTCTTCACAAGTAGAAGCTTCTCCTCTCCTCATGCTTTTGTTGTGGTTTTCAAAAAAATCTCAGTTGTTCTTTGTGCTCCTAAAGTTGGGGTTTGAGGTTTGGAGGAATTTGCTCTAGTACTTTGTAAATTTACAGTATTTGCTTTCTTCTTATTGTAGGAATTAGATCTTTTTGCTCTTACGCACTATTTCTGGCCAGAGTTTATTTTGTCTTCCTTTTATTTTTTTAAGAAAAAATAATTTTAGAAGTATGTATTTTTTATCTTTTTGGGTCATACCCTGCAGGGTCAGGGGTTACTCTTGGCTCTACGCTCAGAAATTGCTCCTGACGGATACCGGGATTTGAACCACCATTCATCCTGGATCAGCTGTGTGCAAGGCAAACACCCTACCACTGTGTTATCTCTCCATCTCTTTTTTTGTATGTTTTAAGAAAATTTTCACTTACTGAGTTAATGATGAGGAAACTGGGAAATTTCATATATATTTTCCAACTTTCTCTCATGCTCCATACAAGCTATGCTTTTACAGTCAATTTATGTTTTCCATCACACCGAGCTTTCTTTTCCTGAAGCCAGTCAGCAGTTCAGTCTAGATTTAACTCTTAATGACCAGGTACTCAACTCTCTCCGTTGACTCCTACTGGCCTTCCTAGCAATTTTCTTAGTCTCTGGCTCTTGAGCTTTAAACCAAGCATTTCTATCATGCTTTTGCCATGTCTGTCAGAATGTGTTTCCAAGCTGACTCCCCAGGGCCTTTGGAATCCTTCCAACACCCATGGCATTGTGCCTCTTATGTTTCCATGCTCCATACTGACTGTCTATGATCCCAGGCAGGCTCCTCCTCTGGAAACCCTTCATTCTGGATGTACTTTCCATGAGAGGTGTCCTTGTTTCATATACCTCTGAAATGGGCAGACTTCACAAATACCTTTCTGGCCACCAGAATCTAGAAGTGCATCTTCTCTTTGCATCATAATCTTTTGGGATTTGGGTTTTGATTTTTTTCTCTTTATTTTTTTGGGGTTAGAGGGGGTTTGGGTCACAATAATACTCAAGGCTTACTCTCAGATCTGCACTTAGGAATCATTTTAGGGGATGGGTAAGGGGACCATATGGGTTGCCAGGATTGAACTTGGGTCAACAGCATGCAGGGCGAGTATCTAACCCATTGTACTATTACTGTAGCCCCTTGGTTTTGATTTTTTGATTCTTGTTTGACCATTTACCTGCTTCATAAAGCTGTGCTCTTTGAGGGCCTTTTCTGTGCCCCTTGCCTCCTCCACAGCTCGTAGCACTGGATCTAACTAAGTACATAACTGTTCATTGGTTTGGACAATGTAGTTGGGTTCCTACTCAGTTTTATTTTTTTTATCATGCATGTGTTTTAGTTTGCCAAGGGAGTTGTTGCCCATTGTACTATTGCTCTGGCTCCAGGGTATCATGCTTGCTTATATTGATGTTCATAATTTGTGGATTTAACAAACAATGCCTAAAGCATGACCAAGATTTTTACTAACTATGGAGATTCTGTAGTATCTTTTAGGAATATTAGAGGACTGAGAAAAAGACATATAAGCAATATGTAAAATACATATATATGAAAGATGAGTGATGTTGTACTAAACCTCAAAGAAACAAATAAACAAATAAATAAATAAGTGAAATAAATAAATAATATTGAGACTACCTGCATGGAGATACAGATTTCTCTGGACTATTTTGTCACTGATGTTTTAATTATTTATTTATTTTTATTATAAATTTACTTTTTGTGTAAGAGCAAGAAAATATTCTGAAGAACTATGGGCTGTCACCAATCAAACCAATAAGATGTGCTTGTTTTGCAGGAAAATAGAGTTCTGGGTATGTTTTATGAAATAGATGATGAATGAGTTTTAAAGCACAGTGCGAAGAAATTACCAAAGTATATAGGAGTTAGAACTAAAGCCAGAAGGGAAGGAAAAGCTACAGAATTAGTTGGCACCCGAGAATACCTTCTAGGAGAAGATAAGCTTAGAAAGAGCAGAAAAGACATTGTGTCCTCCCAGTGACCTGAGAGAGACTTCTGGAAAAGATGAACAAGAAGTAAAATGTGATTCTTGTTTACTAGAGGCCAGTTAGGGCCAGCCTTTTCCACATGGGACCTGTAAGACCACAAAGTGGGCCCCTAATGGAGGCACAGGCAGGAAATTGCATAGATGAAGTGGATGGAGGTAGAGGGGCACCACATAAGACTCAGTGAGACAGGAAGGAAACTCAGTCAGAAGCAGAATAAGATTGAGAGATGAAGTTCTAGAGATAGTTTGTTTTGGGCCACAGTCCTCAAGATTTGTTCCTGGCTGTGTGGTCTCAGGAACATGTGATACTGACATGGAATCCAGTCAGCCATGTGTAAGGCAAAAGCCCTATCTTCTGTATTCTGCCCTCCTTCTGTTTCCTCAGGCATGACTTTATTGTAAACCTCAAGTCTAACCCATGCTCAAGTGGATTTACTCTTTAGAACCCACAACTCTCTGCACTCCCCGCTCTCTCGCCACTCTCATCTTCTGAGAGATTTTGTCCTCTCTCCTGAATAACTGGCTCACTTCTCAGACTCTCCCACTACAGTGCTTCTCTCCCAGAGACCTGAAAGCTTGATCTGCCTTTTGTTTCTCTGCAATTAAAAAGCATTCCTTGCCCATCCTTGAGAGTAAAAAACCTATTCTGTTATTGAATTTCTAAATCTCATATTTTCTAGTATTGTTTATCGTCACTTGGGGTGCAATGGACATTTTTTATTCCACCCTAATAAATTGACTTGCTCTTTGCTGTAACATTTTGCCCTCTTGCCCTTATAGATCCTAGCTAAAGGCCTATGTTATTTTTGAGGTCTTTTCTCATTCAGTAATTTGTTATTACAAGCAGAGGAGAGTTTGTGTGCATAACTGGAATTTAACCTTTCAGCTATCCACTTCCAGTTCAATACTTTTAGAAGTTATTATTGATCATCTGTAAAATGTAAAGCCAAAAAAAGATTTTAAAAATGAGCTTTTAAAATCACACCTCAAATAACAAAGCTCAAATTGACTTCTCCAACATTTTAATTTCCATCTAGTATATTTTTATTCAGGGATATTAAAAATGTTGGTGAACCCTTGTTTGACATAGATCAGAAATACTAACATTTAAAGATGACTGAATAAATGCATGTGAATTTTTATAATTTAAGAGGCAAATCATACTATAATAAGAAACTGAATTTTGAAGCAGATTAGAGATTTACAAATTATATTGGTAGCTTTTATTTGGAATTGAGTTAAACCTATAGATCAATTTGGGAAGAACTGAAATACTATGAATTCTCCTAATTCATAAATAGTATTTTTTTATTGCTTTTATCTTTGGTTTCTCTCAGCAACAATTTTATTCTTCAATTTTAGTATCTTGCCAATCTTTTGTTATTTTTTTTTCCTAGATTCTATTTTAAATGTTTTTCTTCTTAGATTAATTACAATAGTTGTTTGGTTTGTTTTTGTTTCTAATTATCAAGTGTGCTGTAGAAGCTTCTCCTGTTGCTGGGTTAGATCCTCAGCACCAAAAAAAAAAAAAAAAATCTTCAAATCTCCCCCCCTCAAAACAAAACAAAACAAAACTGTAGATGCCAAATAATCTTGAAATGGTCTTATAGAAGTCAACTGGGAGGTCTTCTTCCTGCTCTGTTTTTAGATAGGGCAATAGCAGGAAATTGCCCTAAGATTGAGAGTTCCAATTTGTCTGATAAGAGCCATAAAGATAAGGGAGGAAAAGTTATGCAGTGGTTCTGAAGAAGGGCAATTATCTCAGGAAATAGCCTTTGATTATAACCTTGGTCAAGTGTTTCTGGTGAAGTGGGTCCTATTGTTGGTTAGGCAAAAAGAAGGAGTTTGCTACCTGAAGATACCAAGAAACACTGTTTAGTAATGGATCTGCATTCATTTCATTTGTTCCTACAGTTTTTGATGTTGGTGTTGGTACAGCAGGTAGGGTGTTTGTTTGTCTTGATTGCAACTGAGCCAGGTTCTATCGCCAGCATCCCTTATGGCCTCCCTGAGCACTGCCAGGAGTTATTCCTGAGTTGCAGAATCAGGAGTAAACTGTGAGCACTACTGGGTGTGGCCCCAAAAGAAAAAGGAATTATTCTTAGTAACCATACCCAAATGCCTCCTAGTCTGATATAAAATATGCACTTATGATATTCTTGTTGCATGTTCTGGTTTAGTTATTATGGGTTTGAGCTAAGCCTATTAATTATGAGTTATTTATTCTACTTAAGGAAAATAATCATTATATTTAAGTTTACTAAGAGTATTGGAAAAAATATTCAAATAGTGATATAATACCAACCTCTTTATTCTCTTATGGATGTTACCCCTTAAGTGCTATGTACAGAATATGCTAATATTTTATGATGATTGGATAGTGGAGATTATCTTTTGTTTTGGGGCCATTTGGTGCTCATTGGCTATTTCTGGCTGTATTTTTGGGATTATAGGCAGTGTTCAGGATTGACCCTGAGTTGGCCATGTACAAAAACAAGTGTAGTAAACCCTGTTCTATGTTTTTGACCCCAACATAGTGTTTGAATGGTATTTCTTCAATTTCTCAAAGATTAAGCTGTACCTGATAGTGTTGGTAAGAATGACGAAGAGACAGCAAGATGTCCACCTCACTAGCATCACATCAATGTTATTAGGGTTTGAGTCCAGCCCACTTTCAAGCTTTCAGAAAGAATTAATTTGTGAGATTTTGGTTTCTAAAGTAGGGAGATGGTTCTGCATGAAATGGATGGAGTCAATCAGCCATTTAGACAAGTTTCTTTCAAGTTGACCAGTGCATTGTTGTCACAAACAATTAAAAGAGGCTCTAGAGTTGCTGGGTTTTATACAATTGCTTAGTCACAGAAAGCACTGATGCTACCTGATGGTATCTAGTAATGGTTGGAATAATCTTTCCAATAACCCACAGCTGCTTAAATCTAGCAGTCAAGAAACCACCATTGGGGCCAGAGAGATAGCACAGTGGTAGGGCATTTGCCTTGCATGCAACTGAGCCGGAAGGGACCTGGTTCTATTCCCAGCACTCCATATGGTCCCCCAACCTGTCAGGAGCAATTTTTGACTGCAGAGTCAGGAGTAACCTCTGAGCACTGCTGGATGTGGTCCAAAAACCAATCAATCAATTAGTCAATAAAGTTTTTTTAAGAAATAAGAAACCACCATTGAAGAATTCCAGACTGGATAAATTTTGTTTTTATTTTATTGTTTGTTTTTTAGTGATATTATTGTCCTCTGTTTTCTGGACTAACCCCATCCTATTCTAATGGGCACTTTCCTACATCTCATCTTCTGCTTTGAGACCATGCCCTCTTTATGTGCCCCACAGACCACCATTCTCTCTTACCTGGGCTCTTGGATCAGGTTGCTTTGTAATGAATATGTAAAACAAAAACAAAAACAAAAACCCACCATGGTACACTATCTCAGGGCACTCTCTCTTATCTGTCCCCAACATTTCAACTTTGGTGATAGAGGACAGTCTTTAAAAGCCCTTGTAGCATTCCATATTGACATATTAATGTTAATTGTTATTCGGGAGGGGGCCATTTCACTCATTTTCACTTGGCTAATTAATATTGGATCTTCTGGCAAAGTTTTTTTCCTTGCTTCATATATGATTTATATTTTGAATTTAAGATAATGCCAGAAAGTTGATTGGCGGTTTTATTTAAATGCTTTGCAGAGGTGGTGTTTTGTTGTTGTTGTTGTTGTTGCTGTTTTTTAAATTAATATCTTTATTTAAACACTTTGATTACAAACATGATTATGGGTGGGTTTCAGTCATGTAAAGAACACCTCCCTTCACCAATGCAACATTCCCACTGTTTTGAAATAACTGATTCTCCTGTCTTCCCCCAGGTTTTTTGTTTTTGTTTTTGTTTTTGTTTTTGTTTGTTTTGTTTTTATCTAGTAAAATGTTTTGTTCCTTCCTCTAACTGAAAGCATTTACTTCCTCACTATAACTAACATCAAAGTACCAATAGGCTTCATCCTATTCCAGTTGAGCCCTCACCTTCTGGCTATCCTAGTTCTTGCACCAGGGGTTTTGTTTTCATTTAACTTTGTTCCATAATTTTACTTTTCTAAATACTTCATATGAGTAAGATCATGACCATGAGTGTTTGTATTTCTCCTTCTTGTTTTACTTAACATAGCACCTTTGTGCATCTATCAATCTTTTAGCAAAAGGCTGGCTGTTTTCTTTGTATTCACTCATCCAACTGTTGTTGAACATTTGAGATGCTTCTGTACTTTGATCATAGTGCATATAGATACATATGTATATATATTATATATTTAAATAGTGTTCTTGTATTCTTGGGATAATTGATGGATCTATTTTTAATGTTTTTGAAAAGTTTTCATAGAGACTAAATGCATTTCTATACTTCCAACAGTGCATAGTGTTGGAAAGGAAAGAATGTCACTTTTTTTATACCTCTAACAACACTCATGAAAAGTTTTCATATAGACTAAATGAATTTCTATATTTCCAACAGTGCATAGTGTTGGAAAGGAAAGGAATCTCACTTTTTTTATACCTCTAACAACACTCATGACTTCTGACTCTTAATTCCTTGTCACAGATAAGAGACTATCTTATCATTGTCATGATTGAATGCCCTGATAATAAATGATACTGATCACTTTTTACATCTGTATTGGTCTTTGGTAAAGTGCTTTTTTATTCCTTTGCATGTATTTTCTCCCACACTCCAACTTGAAACTATACTATGAGCCAGAGAAATCAAAATAAACTCAAGCACACAATGAAAGCTATAATTAATTGATATCTGATAAGGGAACTAAGAAATGATATAAAAACAGGAAAAGTCTCTTAATACATGATACTGGGGGGTTGTAAAAAGATGGTATGGAGATAAGGCATTTGCCTTGCCAATAACCCCACTTGGATCTGATCCTGGGCCCTTACTGTACCAGGAGTGATACCTGAGCACAAAATCAGGAGTAAGCCCTGAGTTTGCCTAGCCCCCAAGCCAAAATGATACAAAACCAAATAATTTCTATTGGGAAACTGGATAGTCAAGTGGCACAGGGGAAACTGGACCTTTATTTCATATTCTGTACCAAAACTAACTTACATGGATTAAGGAATTGGCTAGTAGATCTCAAACCATAAAAGACATTGAAGAATGTAAGCAGCCCACACCCTGCTAGGGATTTTTGTGAAGTATTTGGGGATTTGATTCCAATAGCATTATAAACTAATGAGGTAACTTCAAATAAAAAGAGCTTCTGCAAAATAGGAAAAATGATAATCAAACTAAAAAACATTCTACTGAATAAACGTTTATTTTTACAGCATCTGTGTTTTTCTGGTTACCATGCCAGTTTTTCCTATTGGCAAGGTATGTTTAAACTTTACAAATTCCAATTCCAATTTTCAGCTCTAGTAGTTTTGTCTTTGAATGTGAGCTCCGGTTTTTGCCATCAGAAAGAAGCCAGATCTTGGGCCCGGAGAGATAGCACAGCGGCGTTTGCCTTGCAAGCAGCCGATCCAGGACCAAAGGTGGTTGGTTCGAATCCCGTTGTCCCATATGGTCCCCCGTGCCTGCCAGGAGTTATTTATGAGCAGACAGCCAGGAGTAACCCCTGAGCACCACTGGGTGTGACCCAAAAACTAAAAAAAAAAAAAAAAGAAGCCAGATCTTGTCACATGTAGTGTGCAAGAGCCCACAGAGCAGCCAGTCCCAAATTTGTGGGGCTTACAAATCCAGTGAGTGAATAAAAGAACCATTTGTATCCCTACTGAGAGTCCTGCTTCTTTTAGTTAGGAATCTGGGGTGAGACAGGATGATAGATAGGGAGGAAAGAAGAGAAAAATCCCATTTTAGTTCTAAAATCTAAACTATATCTTAATTGCCCCTTAAGTTGGGAACGTGCTTATATTCTTCATAAGCCTTTACCTGCTTTAGAATCTTTTATTCATAAGCAAACATTAATTTTATTGGCAAGAATAACTTTCATAAAAGATGGAGAGAACTGTAAACATATTTATTTGTATTTTGGGCCTCATTTCGATTTACTCCTGGCTCCACTCTCAGAAATCACTTCTGGAGGAGCTTAGGGAACTTATGGGGTGCCAGAGATTGAACTAACCCAGGTCAGCTGCATGCGAGGCTCCTGCCCCACAATCTGCTACACCTGTAAAATAAGGCAAGGGAGCTGAGAAGTTGAAGGACATTGACTGGTTAAGGTACAGGCTTAGCAAATCTTCGTATCTGAGTTCAGTTTTTGGCATTACATGGTCCCCTAAGTTTTGCCAGTTGTAGTCCTGGAGGCCACAGACCCAGTGCCAGGTCTAGCCCTGAAGCACCAGGCTGGCCTTAGTATCCCAATCACCTCTGGGTTGAACCGTGTCTCCGCATTGAACTAAGTGGCCTGTTTAGCAGAGAATTACTTCAGGGACTGTGGGTCACCTGGGCACGGCTTTGGAGTCACCGAACACACAATCCCATATATAAAAATAGTAATAAAGTAATGATATATCAGAGGAACATACTCAAACTCAGATGTTCCTAGGCTCAGCTAAGAATGAGAGCACATGAAACTTGCTTCCTTTTCCCTCCACCCCAGACACATGAACAACTCTTCTTTTGGAGGGAAAATACCCACTGGCAGTGCTAAGGAATTAGTCTTGGCTCTGCACTCAGGATCACTCCTGGCAGGTCTCCAAGGACCTGAGAATTGAAATCAGGTGGGCTTATAAGACAGGTGAAGGACTTTCTCTGCATTAAATACATTTAGTCTCTGTTAGTTTAGTCCACCACTTGCCAAAAAAAAAAAAAAAGTGTGCAGATGATCCCAGAAGGAACACAAAAATATAGATGTTTGGGAAGGAAACTAAAATCATGGGCTACCCTTATTACCAGACTCCTTTTCTTTTCACTTAAAATGGTATACGACATGGGTGAGAGGGGAATGAGACATAGTACAAGAGGTAAGGTGCTTGCCTTGCATACGCCGACTCTCAGTACCACATATGATCCATGAGCACTGCCAGGAGACTTCCCTATGTGCAGAACTAGGAGGAAGCCCTGAGCGCTGCTGGGTGTGGCCCTGAACCTCCCTCCACACCCCACACCCCAAGTAGAGAGGAGGAAAATCATAGTGTACAAGCAGGCCATGATGGCTACTGCCCCAAGCAGCCTTAGGTGCCTAGAACTATTCTGGGAACTATCAGATCTGTGCTGGAGCAGCTGAAACTTAGATTGTGGCTCATGCATTAGCATGGGAACTAGAGAGAATACCCCAAGGTCTGACTCTGCTTTTTGATAGTGGGAGATGTTAGGGTGACTTTGATTTTCTTGTGTTTATAATGAATTTTTTTTATTAGTATGGAACTTGATTTGTAAAGGTATCTAAAATAGACTTTCTGGTATTCAATGATCAATATAAATCCACAAAGATATAACAGGAGTTTCTGTCTAAAAATTCAGTTTCAATATCTTCTTCCCTCCAGTTTGAAGAATTCCTTCCCACCTTTCAACCTGGTTTCTTTTTCTTCCCTCCTCCTCTCTTCATTCCTCCCTCTCTCTTTGTCCCCCCACCCCCGCTCTTGACCTACTCCTATACCTCCCACCCATGTGCTGACCAGGCCTGACCCTTACTCTCTTCTCCCTCACCCCTCTATTTCTTCCCTTTTCTCTCTTCTCCTTTCTTCCATTTACTTTGGGCTCATTTTGTTTTCAAATAAGGACATTCATCTCTAAAGTATAGAATTTTGTTCCAATTCTAGTAAGAAAAGAAGGGAAGAGAAGGCAAGGAACAGAATTTTCATGGTCCCTCATTGATCTGTCCTTTCTGTTTTCAGAAAGAACATTATTCATTGTTCTTCTTGAAATCTTGGGGGTCTTTGTTTTGTTTTGGGGCTGTCAATGCTGTGATGCTCAGGGGTTACTCCTGGCTCTGTGCTCAGAACGCCAGGGGATCAAACTGCGGTCTATTCGAGGTCAGACATGTTGCAGGGCAAGTGCCCTACCGCTGCACCATTGCTCTGGCCCCAGAAATTCTTTTTCTTTAGGTGGACAAACATTAAAGCACCCCAACCGTCAAACCCCTAGGGGGACAGTATACCCTCTTTGGGAAGCTGCGTTAAACATCATTGAAATGGCCCTTGGAAAATGAATCAAAGCTCCGACCCCTGTATGAAACTTTGATGTATTACCAGAATGAACTGAGGACAGTAAGAGTGGCTGAAAAGGATTTGTGGCTTGCAAAATTAGAGTAGGCTATGGAAAATTAATATTTCAAAATAACTTTGTCTTTGCTAAGCTAATCAATATTACCTAATATAATATTCTAGAAGAACTGAACAAAGTAGGAGTTTGCACTTTCTGGGAAATTGGAAATGACAAAATAAAACTTCTTTTTTTTTTTTTTTTTGGTTTTTGAGTCACACCCAGCAGCACTCAGGTGTTACTCCTGGCTCCACACTCAGAAATTGCACCTTGGGGGACCATATGGGATGCCGGGAGTCGAACCAATGACCTTCTGCATGAAAGGCAAATGCCTTACCTCCGTGCTATCTCTCCGGCCCCACAAAGTAAATATTTTAGGCTATTAAAGCAAGGTGGCCTCCACTGAAAACCTCTATCTTCTAAGAGTAGAAGTATCTGTGGATATGGTATGGTGATAGTCTCATGAAAGTTTGTCAGAAAGTAGGTTGTAGGGGCCATATTTGACTTGCAGGCAATAGTTTGTGTACTGCTGCTTTGGAACAGTATTTGAAGTGCTGTTGAAATGTTCAGCAAATACGGAACTTTTCTTTGGATATGATCAATCCCAGCTCCAGTGCCTTAGGCTCAGCCTGGATAAGCAATCATATTCCCAGCCTGAGGGACTTTGCCTGTGAATTGGAATGCAGAGAGTGTTTCAGAGACATTGGAAGACATGACTAAGGTGAATTACAGTAAAGTAAAAGGGTTACGCCATGCTGGGCGTATCCATGTATTCTTTTTTCACATTAAAGCGAACTGTCCCTTTCTGTTAAGGTTTCCCCATTACAAAGATAAATTGAATTAAGGTCAGGCTGCTGAGAATAGTCTACATTGAATAAGTTTAGTGTTAGAGTCCAGACTTGAAGGATGAGACCATTCAACTGGAATAAAGTTTACTACTTTAATCCATCTGACAAAAAGCCCCCCACTTCACTGGCCGGCCAGGGTCATCTCCCCAAGGAAATGAACCCTGCCCAAGGTTATGAGGAAGATTATATAGAAGGTTCCAGCTTTCTAATGATCTTTGAAATGATATGGCCAGGTAGCTTGGGGTGGTGCTAATAGAAATAGGCTTTTGAAGACCTAGCATGTGGTTTATACCATGTGGTTTTTACAGAATACTGTGTCTCCCTGCTCAGAACCTAAAAAGCCTACCATGTGACCTTTACAAAATAGTGTCCCTCCTTTTTCAGAATCCAGGTCCCAACATTCCCTCCTCTTCTTATGGATCTGAGTCAAGTCTTTGACTCCTTGAGGTTCATCAACCTTGTCCCTACTTGTGGGCCCATACTGGTACCTTAGCACAAGCATCTTAATTAGGGAGGTTTTCACAGGTTGATATCACTGTTGATACCAGATGGCAGAACATTTTCATCACCTTTCCTGCAAACTATCCTTTACATGCTGCAGTGTCTCACAGGTGACTCCTGACTTGTTAGCATAGAAACAGTGTTCCCCCACAGCCTAGGTCTAGTCTCCACTTGTTCTGGAGAACTTCAGCTTACATCCCAATCAGTATCCACTTTTTGGGAGAGTTCAACTTGTTCTTACCCACACTCTCCCACCAGGTAAGACACTTGGGGTGGGAGAATGACCATGATGCAAAATTCAGCTGGGTTTGCAAAAACAGTGGCAAACACACAGGTTCAATCCCTTGATACACAAAGCCATATCCCATTCAGTCCCCAATAGGGATTACTTCCCCATGCAACTATATTGACCTCTACAGTCTTGTTTCAGTAGTCCAGGTAAGGGGAGGGGATCCTGGTGGCCCCTCTAGGAGTGGGTAAGTGTCGCATTCCCATGCCTTGGATTCCCTGAAGAGTGGTCCTTCCCTCAGTCCAGGGGCAGCCAGAATCTGTTGTCTGGACCACTGCTCCCATTATTATGGTAGAGTGCCTCTTCCTCTTTAGTTATTAGACCAAGAAGAGTTATAGGGTTGTGGGACTTACACTGGCACCTTAAGGCAGTGTTGAGCTGCTGGTTTCTTCCTTCTTATTTGCCTTAACTACTTCTTCCCTACTAGGAAGTTAGTCTGGGCACACTCTGTTGAAGGCCCTGCTGATATTTGAGCCAGACAGCTCTGGTTAACAACACTCCCCAAACTTGGATACATCCATCCTTAGCAACAAGGTACAGCTCCCTTTGTGCTGCCAGGTGGTTTCCCTGCCACATTCCTGTACCCTGCAGAGAAAACCCCTCTCCCACATTTTGGGGAACTCCATTCAGTACAGTCATAAAATGAGAATGCTCTTGGGGCAACTTCCCTATCCCAGAATCCGAACCCATGGGTTGTTACCCACTTCTTTTAACACTTACACTTCAGTAGTGGGGGGATCTTGTAGAGCATAATCAGAAACCCCAAACAAATCACATAAGTCAAAGTTTAGGGGAGGGATCCCCAGGATGACAGTTTGATCCACAATCCCCCCACCCCCACTCCACTGTCTGGGCAAGAGGGTGTTCATTCTTGCTGGTCCTCCTACAGTCACTGTACAGTCACAGCTGCAGTCAGCAGGAACACCAGGACTATCTGCCTTCTTTCCTGGTCCTGTAAACTGAGTCAGCTGGATCTGCAAAGGGTCCTTCTTATTTAGGCTGTGACTCCACTGAGAAGAGACAGTTTCCTTCTTCTTCATCCTGCAACTTAAACAGCTGTTGGGGTCAAGAGAGAACAACATAGGGCCCTAAAATCTAGTTGTCTTTCCTACACTGGGTCAGAAAGAGATTAAAAAAAAAAAAGCCTCCCACACCTGGTACTATTCTTTTACCCTTAACATTTCCAGGGGAAGCCATAATTTTTACTTCTTTCATCATACCACCCATCCTCTTTAAATGTGATGGTCTGGTTAATTCTTGCTACTTGCCCCAACCTCTGGAATAGATAGGCATAATGTAATTTCTAGTTGATGTCAATGGTCTTTAATCGTTAAATTCCCATGACCCTTCTTTTCCCTTATCCCCCTGAAAGGTTTTCTGATAACCTTCCCGTTCCATATTTTTCCTAAAGATATCACCACCTGAAAAGTCATTACAAGGAATTACGGCCAAAGGTCCATCTTCTGTAACTTTTTCAGGCTAGCAAAGGACTGTGGTCTTTACCTAAGAAGGGTGAAATATGCTAACTTAGCTCCAAATGAACAATTAACTGGTTCAATTCCACATTTTCAATACCTGAAAAGAATGAGATCAATTAGACAGGGGAATATTAGTTAAACCTATCAAGCACTGGAGCAGTAAATGGCCCTTTCTGTCCTTGGGAGGACAGAGCTCTCTCTGTAATGATAACACAGAAATTAAACAGAAACCAAAGCATCCTAGCATTATACCTGTTTTGTTAGCATTTTGGGCATCTGTAAAGTCACACTACCAGTCCAGCTCAGGATATACTCCCTAGTGTTACAGATGTTGCCAGGACTCCCACTGGGTTAAATATCAGCAATAAACACAACTCTTGAGTTATTTTTCCATACTTCGCCTATTCAGGTTAAGTTTTCCCTGGTAAAGTTCTAGCCAGACTAGTGAATGGATTTGCAGCTTTTACTATTACAACCAGTAAGCACACTCTCATATAGATTACCCAAGAGGAGTCAGCTAAGAGCCAGACTGGTGGCGCAGTGGTAGGGCATTTGCCTTGCATGTGGCTTACCTAGGACGGACTATAGTTGGATCCCCTGGGATTCCATATGGTTCCCTGAACCAGGGGCAATCTCTGAGTGCATAGCCAGGAGTAACACCTGAGCACACCAGGTGTAGGCCCCCTACACCTTAAGTTAAGCCCACTAGAATGCATTAATCCAGTCAGCTACAGAAAAGTAGTTTTTCTCTCCACCTTTACCTTGAACCTTGGCAGATAGCTTGTTCTTGGCTTGTTCCTTTGCATAAACACAGAAATACTGGAGAAATTTCCCCATTTGGGGCACCCCATTATTTGCAGATAATTTCTGGGATTGGTCAAGGACAGAACAGGTGGTTCACCAATAGATATCAATAATATCAGGCTTGGACAATGTAGAGATAAGAAGTTCAGTTCAGCATGATGATCTGAAGGATGGTCTTGGGCAACTTACCCTCTGTAGGAGTGTCCAGGAGGTTGCCTGCCCCACCCCTCTCCAATATTGGGAGAGATTCTGACCTCCGGAACTTTTTCTTGAAGCTGAGAGTAGAGTCTAAGCTCTGTTTCCAGTTGGTGCAAATCCAGAAACTCCTAGATGACCTTTGATTTCCTATGGCCATTCCACCTCTAAGGTTTCCCTGTCACATTAGTCAAGTGCTTAACAGAAGGGACCTGCTTGACACTCAACCTCAACTCTTTCAACTCTGTCCCCTGTAAGAGGGCTCTGGTGTTCCCTGTTTTTTTAGATTTCCTGTCTGCATAAGGAGTGATCCTCACTACAGAAAAGAAAACTTCCTGCCTGTATTTATGCCAATCAGCATCATGCACCAAAAATACTGAAGGTGCCAAGAGAAGAGAAGAAACAGTGTGTCTCAATTTACAGAATACACAGAACAACTTTTATGCATATAATTTTAAGTCCCATTTGGAAAACCTTGATTTCCTATAATTTATAAAGATCCAATTTTTCTAATAGTCTAGAGCCACGATGGTGAACTATGGCACGTATGCCAGCGGTGGCATGCGAAAGCCTTGCAGCTGGCACTCGGGAACGTCCGCCATTAAGATATGCGGTACATGCCACATAGATGTTAGATACTACAATCTTGTTATTAAGGTTTAATTGGCACTTTTGAGGAAATTCTTTGGTTTTATGCGGCAGTTCGGGTACGTGGGTTCAAAAAGGGTAGCCATCACTGATCTAGAGCATCTAAGCTCTTTTCCATAGAATGCTCTATACAAAACATTAGGTCTTTTCTAAGTTAGATATATACTAATAACAATACAGTTTGACCATACTGGGTTGTTTTTGTTTTTTTTTTTCAAACACAACCCTCAAACCTCCTGCACATTACTTTGTTCTGTTTTTAACTTTTTTGCATAAAACATTCATCTTCACTCCTTTTCTGTAATCACCACTCTTCATCCTTTGAGATTGGTCTTGCTGCCCTGCCTGCCCCAGGCAGCCATGTGCACCCAACTTGGAGCACTGGAGGGCCTTTGTTGCTTTTGGTGCTCTTTCCTGAGGGAAAGACCAACTTCCCAAGTTAGCAGCCTAGAACTCAGCACTAGGAGAACCCTAGGAGAGAAGCTTTAAATTGGAATCAAATTGCCAAGCATTCTTGCACCTATTGGGACCAAATCCTTCTTTATGGTACTTTAATTAAAGACCTATAAACCATTTCTGTTGATTCCTTTCTTTTAGATTTTCACATTCTAGTATTATTGAGATTTTTACATTAAAGCTATCTTAAGACCAACATTAAGTTTGATTTGATATAGACTTGAATTACCTTAACAATAGTAGGCACTCCCAAAATTAACAATATTGTCTAAAAAGGCCAACCATAAAAATATGCAACATTTTCCACTCAATTCTTCATTCTTAGAAACTTCTAAAGTCAGAGAAATTTTCTCCAGTTGAAAAATTAAAGGGCCCAATTTTTTTTCTTTCTGGACTTCAGCCATTAATGAAACAAAGACATTTTCCTCCCTTAGCCATATCTCTCCTTTGATATGTAAA
The DNA here is from genome assembly GCF_024139225.1 of Suncus etruscus. Lineage (NCBI taxonomy): Eukaryota > Metazoa > Chordata > Mammalia > Eulipotyphla > Soricidae > Suncus > Suncus etruscus. Next base: position 108,753,646 of record NC_064857.1, on the reverse strand, counting down.
GGACCCAACTGGATCACTCTACTACACCCCACTCAGGTGGAGTTTGTTTTGGGCTTACAGACAATAAGCTCTCTAGGAACAGGGCTGGGAAAGTTTCCCTTTTCAAATAAGGAGCGAATTCTAATTTTACTGTAGCCTGCTTGGATTTTTTTTTAGGTCACTTTTTTCCTTTTTTCCTCTCCAGCCAATTTTTAACCTAAAAATACCAGGCAGATAGCTTCTATGATCTTTTTGGTCCTACCCTTTCCCTCTCTATATACACATGAAGATAACTTCATCTTCCTCTGCCCTCCTCAATTAAGCATAGCAGGAAAGCAGCTGAAATTGATCAGGAATCCTAGACTTTCTCCAGAACAAATTTATGGCCTGCTAGCCATTGAGAAAAGTCTGGAGTTTGTCTCTAGTGAGCTGACAGACTTGCAAATCAAGCTGTACAAAGACACACACAAGGCAAAGACAACACACAATTTCTGCTGAACTCAAACCAAATTCTACCAACTCAAAGTGGGGGTGGTATTCTCCCTAGAATGTCCATGTTCTGACCAGACAAGATAAAGAAAACACAGACCGACAGACATAAAACAGTCACAAAGTGACTGGCACTCTCAGTGGGAGTTAAACCCATGAGGGCCCATGTTGCACCCAAACTCACATATCACTCCGGGTGCTTAACACAAAGACAGACGCTGAAACCCTTGGAGGAACTTGAACCCATGAGATTCCCTGGTTGGATTCAGACCCACATATCACCCCTGGCATTGATGCTAGTGCACCTCTGAGTGAGACTCGAACCCACTTGGGCGTTCCCCAGTGGTGAAACCAGGAGGACTAGGTCATCTCTGTAGCCTCCAGCCCTGGGAAGCATACCATGTCCAGTTTCTCCCTTTCAGGGTTTTCCCCAGAGCCCCATTTCCTTAGGCCTTTACGTACCTCAAGGGTGTATATGGTCATGGGACCTGGACAGCTTTGTTGGAGACTGAGTCAGCGTCATTCAATCCTGGATGAGCCCCCAATTGATAGAGTTCAGACTTAAAGGATGGAATAAAATTTTATGAACCCCACCCAAGGTCATGAGTAAGATTATATAGGGAAAGTATAGAAAGAGATTCCAGCTTTCTGGTGATGATTGGGTATTGTCTATGGGTACCTTCCTACTGTGCCCTAGTTTTTCCATGATAAGCTACCTGGTAGGGTCCGGTAGCTTTGGACATTCTTAATGCAAATTGTGAAGAACTAGCATGTGATTTATAACATGTGGTTCTTACAAAATGATGTCTCTCCCTACTCAGAACCTGAGAAGCCTACCATGTAACCCTTACAAAATGGCATCCCTCTTGTTTAGAACCCAGGTTCCAACATTTAGTATTAAAGCTATTGAAAATATCTTTAATTTCAAGTTTATTAGTAGTCACATACTACTGAAAATTGCCTGTAAACTGAACATAATAATTCTTCCAATTGTTTAATGTTAATTTGAAATAGTCTCAGAGTTTTGGGATCAGTGTTTATGTTTTCTTTTGTTTTAAAAAAGAACAGACGTGTCCTTTGAACCCCCATTCTGAAGGGGCTCAGAGAAGAAGGGATGGAGAATAAGAGAATCATTGCCGCGAACCAAAAGATAATTTTCTTCCTAAAGCCAGTCCTCAATTGGAATTATGAATTTGTTCATTGTTTTGAAAGATTAGTAAATGAAGAATATACATTCATTTCTATATAGAGATGCAAAGATTGATATTCCAACTAAGACCTGGGTTTGGAATGTAGCTGAAGGTCATTAGAAAGCTTCCTTTGGCATGTACCCTGAGAACAGCGGCAGAACAGAAAAAAATAAGAACAGAAATAACTTCAACGGATCATTTACTTTTTCTTAATGTAGAATGTATTATTGCAGAAATGTGTCTTATTTGTCAAGATTAATTTTAGACTTAATCTTTTCTGACTTAATCTTTTCAAGTTCAAAATTAGTTTTTCTATCATAAAAACATTTCTAATTTATTTTTACTTATTTCATATTTACACTGTAGAAGATTTGCAGCTACCTCTCATGTTTTTCCAGCTTTACTTTTATTTTTTACTTTATTTTAAAAAATCCATCACATAATATCTGTTCCCAGATAAATGAGAGCAAAACTAATATTTTAAAAAGAATAAAAAAGGAAATATGAAAGAAAGTAGATAAGAAAGAAAATTAAAAAAAAAAACAACAAAAAAGTACAGTAGCAAGCACATTTGTAAAAATTATTGTATCTTGGGACCAGCATGCTGCTGCTAGAGATAAGGTGTCTGCCTTGCCAGCGCTAGCCTAGGACGGACCGCGGTGTCCCATATGGTCCCCCAAGCCAGGAGCGACTTCTGAGCGCATAGCCAGGAGTAACCACTGAGCGTCACTGGGTGTGGCCCAAAAACCAAAAAAAAAAAAAAAAATTATTGTATCTCCAATGAAGTCATTAATACAATGGCAGAAATTTTAGTGAGCTCTTATTGATAACTATCCATTCTGTTACATTGGAGTGTTCTTACAGGAATGACATCAAACAAAGGAAGTTGTCCAGATATTCAAAGCACTATTATTGATAATAAGAGTTTTAGGAGTATGTACTCAGCTTCTAGGTCTTCCAGAAGAAGAAGAAGGATGTGAGGGGAGGATGCTCACACTCGCTCCAAAAAGCCCTGCTAATATCAGCCCAAATACTGGAGTTCCTGAACTGTGGTCATATAGTGTCTCTGAAGGGAATTGTGGAGAGGTGGTGAGGCAGGGCCATATTAAGCTTTATTTTTGGCCACACGTAGCAGTGCTCAGGGGTTATCCAGGTTCTGTGCTCAGAAACCACTCCTGGCCGGCTTGAGGGGTCATATGGGATGCCAAGCATCGAACCCCGGTTGGCTGTAGCAAAATGCCCTACTGCTGTGTTATCACTCTAACCCCAGCAAACTTTATTTTTAAGAACAACTACTAGAATAGCTCATTGGAGTTCCTTTCTGTGATTTTGATCTCATTGGGGCAGAAATTAATCAAATAGGAAGATAATTTCAAATTTCAAAGTTTGGACCTTTATATTTTGTTATCCAAAGCACAGCTGGGGGTGGGGACTATTTAATTTTCCAAAGGACTTTCTGATTTGCTTATTAAATAAGTACGAGGAGAAAGTAAGTAAATGAAATCTAAACTAACCAAAGAAGTAAGGAGCTGGATTCAGTATTAGAAGCCAGAAAACTTACCTAGGCAAGGACATTTGTCTTTATCTTACAGAGCAATCCCCAATCCCCAAAGGCTAGCCATTATAGCCTAACCGTTTGCCAGTAACATGGAGTGGGACCGGCCCAAGTTGGCACTTTACTGCTCAGCCTGGCATCTGCTAATCTGGACCCAGCCCTTTCAAAAACTGCTTCCTTGTTATTTTTCTATAAAAACTCCTTATGGTGGAGGGAACAAGAAAAAAAAAAAAACTCCTATAATAGTGCAAGCAAGACAGTTATTTTGAAATTACAAACCCACTGCCTTTCTACCTGCCTCCTCACTTGTTGCCAATAAGGTGTTCCCGTCTCTTAGTATTGCCCTTCAGGGGCAGCGTAAAGAACCAGCCTATTGTGGGTACAGGCTGAATGCTGCTTGATGTGTGAGTCCTGGCACAAGCAGACATCTTTTCCAAGAAGAATCCAGCAACGTGCCTCCTTAGGAATTGCTTTTCCCTTCAGGTATTTCACACCTTCTAGTTCTGCACTCATTCTGGGAAGCAGTCCAGCATGTGTCATCCTAGTGATTTGGTAATGACAAGCTGGAGAACTTGGCTCCGGCTCGTCAGTACAAAACTGGCTTCACTCCTTCACCCAGAGGCTTTTTTCAGTGACAGCAATTTCATAAACTTCCTCCTTGGCCCAGTACCACTATCTGGAAGTGCCTTCTGCTAAGACTGGTGTTCGATGAGTAGTTGCATGGCAGCGCAGGGCTCATGGAAGAGCTCTGATTTAACATAATGCCTTTTTTATTTGTTTTATTATTCCCAAAGATCTCTCCAGGGATGGTGAAGTTGGCAGCAGTATCCTCTAGCCGCCTGCCTGATGAACCCCCCGCAAGTAGACATGGAGAATGCTCTCACGGGGAGCCAGAACTCTCAGGCCTCTCTGCGCAGCATCCACTCCATCAGCCCTGCCCAGCTCATGGCCAGGATCGAGTCCTATGAAGGAAGAGACAAGAAAGGCATCTCTGATGTCAGGAGGACTTTCTGTTTGTTTGTCACCTTTGACCTCTTGTTTGTAACATTACTGTGGATAATCGAGTTAAATGTAAGTGCTTTTCTTATGGCATCGTAGGGGGTTCTCCCAGAGTATTCTTTTACTCACTGAATCATTTCATCTTCTCTCAAATGAGGAGATACTATTCTCACTCATTTGAACCTTTCTTCTTGACTGTATTGTTTGAGAAACAAACTTGGCAATACTCAGGACCCTTTTAGGGAAAGATGACTACCTTCTCTACTCTTGAACGAAGTCAGAGCTTGCTCCTCGAATGTGCTTTAGATACTGCATCTCCTTTGCTAGTTCTCACATTTAAGATGTATGTGCAATTGTTAACTGCTGGCTGCCCTCCTGGAGAGCCCCAATACCACCTCAGGGAAATCAGGAAGTCAGGGGTCTCGGAAGCCTCTCCTGCAAGTTGGTCCTAATGGAGGTTAGAATGATGGAAAGATTTTTGCTGCAGTGTGAGAGAGCACGCACACAGACACCACGGGTTCCTGTCAGAGCAGTTCCATTTTTTTTTTTGAGAAAAGCAGGGGTTTATATAGGGTTTAGGTGACTAAAGTTGGCCTAAAGAGGTAATTTCATAAAAATGTCAGTTGAGCTTGTTAGATTTTAAGGGGAGCAGCATACTTTCTAGACCTTAGGTATGTCCTGTTTCTCTAAGCAGTTGGCACAGTTGGCTAACATCCTGTTTTTGTAAAAACGTCAGGACTGGACTCACAACTTGTGCCTTTACCTTATCATGGTTAAGTTTTATCAGAGCACATTCTTTTACTGAGTGAGGGTGGGAGCAGGTGATGCAAGACTAGCATCACATTCTCTTTCCTCAGCAGTGATGAGGGGCTGGAGATACAAAGTTGGGGTGCAACAATTAACTATTTTTTGGTTAAAGAAATTATGTCTTAGCTGACATTCTTGAGGCATTTGGAAGTTTGTCTCTATCTTATCAGCATCAAGCAGTCTTGCTCTAGACCAGTGGTCGACAACCTTTTATTTCAACTGAGCCAAATCTTGCCAAAACCACGATTGAAATTTATTTTGAGAGCCATATAGGGTGCGCACTGACAGAGGCTAGGAGCAGAGTCCTGACTCCTGGAGCAGCCGCCCGGCACACAGAAGAGCCAAATTAAGAGTGTAAAGAGCTAATGTAGACCATTGGTTATAGTCTTCATACCTCAAAGGTTAATTAACTAAAACCTGGTCTTTTCTTTGTGAATTCTTGTGAAGACCAAATAAAAAGTTATCTACAACTGGGCCAGAAAGATAGCATGAAGGTAAGGCATTTGCCTAGCATGCAGAAGGTCACTGGTTCAAATCCCGACATCCGCAAGCCTGCCAGGAGCCATTTCTGAGCATAGAGCCAGGAGTAACCCCTGAGTACTGCAAAGTGTGACCCAAAAACCAAAAAAGAAAAAGTTATTTATAACTGTTTGACAGCTGTAAAGCTCTTCACAAACATAGGTTGTATAACTTATTATTAATTAAAATAAATTTAATCCAGAGGGGTAAAAATCTTGGTTATTACAGCAGAAGAGACAGTACAAGTATTTAGATCTTACCTTACATATGGCCAATCTGGGATCAGTTCTCAGTACTGCATGTTGTTCCTTGAACATCATCAGAAGGAGCCCTGATCAGTAAGTAGCAACCCCAAAGTAGCACTAGGCGTGGCCCCATACAAACTAAATGTTGGTTATTTTCTCACTATAATCCTATTGTGTTTCATGTACATTTTATCCTGATGATTTTGATTTGTACCACTGAGTTCTACAGACAAACCGTGGTGGCCAAAGAATTCTAAATATGAGGAGACAGTGACAATAGAATTTTCTACAGATGTGAATGGAGATGATGGTAGTGAATTGGGTTTGTTGGACAGGATAGAAGTTGGGAAACAGAATGATTTGGAGTTGGACTGGATGACAGGAAATATAGGGTGATCAATTTCAAGCACTTGGAGATTAAGGTGAGCAGAAGTAGGGTTGTTAGTATGTGTGTGTGTGTGTGTGTGTGTGTGTGAGAGAGAGAGAGAGAGAGAGAAAGAGAGAGAGAGAGAGAGAGAGAGAGAGAGAGAGAGAGAGAGAGAGGAACAAAGGCTGTAGTTTTGTTAGGGAGTAAGGTGTATGTAGAAAATGAAATTGCACGAGTTAGTAGGGACTAGACCATCATGTTTGTTTTGGAAAGATTGTTAGTGGGTAGAGCTGTCAGTGCTCAGAGCTCACTCCTGTCTCTGCTCTCAGAATCACTTCCTCCCTCCTGGTAGGGATTGGCAAAACCATGTGGGTGCCAAGGATCAAATTCAGGTGGGTTGTGTGCAAGGCAAGTGCCCTATCACTGTTTATCAGCCAGCCCATTCAACCATCACAGTCTTTTAAAGCTGCATGGAAGTGTTTGGAAAACAGATTCAAAACCAGGGTTTGTGTCTTCCTGAGGCTAATGACATTGTAAAGTTCCTATGATTAATCAATAGGATTAAAAAATCAGTGCCATAGATTGATTTGTAATGTCCTGTGGACATATTTTCTTTTTTTTTTTGAGTAAGAGTGGTGGCGAGGTACACTTGGTGGTGCTCAGGAATCACTCCTGGCCCTATGTTCAAAGGTTATTCTTACAGTCAGGGGACTATCTGGAGTGCCTGTGAGGGAACCCACTCTAAAGGCAAGCTCCTTACCAATTGTTCTGTCTTTCTGGGTCTTTCCTTGCAGACACTTGCCCACTGCTCCATTCCTGGTCCCATCTTATCAGCCAGAGTTGCCTCCTCCTATTCTGGATAGAGTAAACTCTCTTCTCTCTCAGACCTTTATTCCCATATGATGATGCTTCCTTTAATTTGTTGCAGACCTGACGTCTTAGAATGCCAGCATAAATATCACTAGGGACAAGACGTCTGACAACCAACCTGAAAAACTCAGCTACTGTCCTATGCCACTGCCTTGCTCCTGCCTACTACTTACTTTCTCTCTCTTGAATACAAGGTAGCTCCATAAAAGGCAGATCTTTATTGCTTTTACATTTTGATATTTTTGTTTCCTTGACAAAGCACTCAGCAGATGCTTGGTGTTTGGACTGTTTATAGTGGTTTGTAGTTAGATCTCATTTGCCCAAGTCTGACCATGAGAACACTCATTTTTGTTTAGTTGTGTTAGGCCGGAATCACAGAGACAGGGACACACCAGAGAGAAATTAAGAGTAAAAAGTTTATTAGAGGCTTTGTATGCAGGACTATGGGCCAAAGAGACACCAAGACCCCTTGCAGTTTTTTTCAGCTCACATTTATACCTTCTATACAGAGGCAGGGGTGGAGGTCACATTCCTATCCCACTATTTTGCAGAAAACCTTAGAATACACAGACATCCTGGTGAGCTTTTGACACATAATCCAATTTACAAGGTTGTCGTAATTGCTCCCTTTTCTCATGGACAATGGTTCCTGGGAAGTGTGGGGGAGGCAGGGGTATTTGCTTTTGTTGTTGTTGTTGTTGTTTTGTGTGTGGGTTTTGTTGTTTATTTTTGAGGTTAACCCTTTGTTTGCCATATCCCAGACTGGGCTGAATTGTGCTTCACAAAATAAGCATTGTATAGGAGTTAGGATATAACTCCTATAGGGGTCTATGCTGTTAATTCTTGCAGACTTCACAGTTTTGTATGGGGAACATGTTGCCAATCTGCCTTGTTATCCCTCCTGGCCAAGAGAACACTAACTCAGAGGCTGAATTCTTTGGAAGAGGGCTGAAGAATTAAAGGACTTCCTTTAATGAGTAATGAGGGAGAGAAAGGAAAGTTTTAACCTGAGAACCACACTAAGGAAAGGCTTGCTAAACTGGTGATGTTCAGGGACTCACATATGGGAATTTATTTGATCTGGTGTGGGTGGAATGCAAGGCAAGTGCTTCAACCCCAGTACGTTCTCTCAAGCTATATTTGTTCTGGTATTTGGATAGCGGTGCATTTCCTTTGTCTGGATGTCGAAATTGGAATTAGATGGGTTGGTTGTCTTCTAGTAACTATTTATCTTCCTAGTTTTTGTTTCTTTGTACAAACATAGCCAAGCAAAAACTTTCTAAAGGGAAGTTTTAAATTTTAAACGTTAAATTTTAAATCCCAGAGGGATTTTAAATTATCCTGAATGAAATGTACAGTGTGCTTTCATTTGCATAGTAACTAAATATCAAAGAAAAATCCATAAATTTTTTGTTTCCTATTGTGTTTCTTTATGCAGATATAAATGACAACATTTATCAGTTGTTTAGTGATCAGACAACTCTTGGCTTTCTGAGGCCTAAAACGGTTTAGAATAAGCAGAGAGTGAGAGAAGCCCACCATCAGTGTGAATTGTCTTCTTCAAAAATACCATGAAAGCCTGTCTTCAAAGAAAAAGTTCTCATTTTATAATTTCATTTTTTCTGAAACTAAAATTGACTGAGTTGTTTACAAAAACTTCTTATATTTTACATTGCCAAAATGAGTTCCAAAACAGGGCCTCACTTTACATTGTACATTTATACATGTTGAATAACTGAATTCAGAATTGACTTAGAAAGTGCATCTCAGCTTTTTTCTCCCTGAAGATTAAAAGGGCTCTTTTGTTCCTTATTTTAACACATTGGGTTCTGAGAAGCCTAAGTAGCGGGGACATGTGTTCTCTTGAATTCTTGTATTGTTCTCCCACTTAGGTCTTCTCTTTCTCTTTCTCTGTCTCCTTCCCAGGTAAATGGGGGCATTGAGAACACATTAGAAAAGGAAGTGGTGCAGTATGACTACTTCTCTTCTTATTTCGATATATTTGTAAGTATTTTCTGTTTTCATATTTGTTCCCATAGGATAAAACTAACCAGTGACTCATTTTCTCTCAATAAAAAAAGATTTCTCTTTATGTATCTGTGTGTGTGTGAGTGAGTGTGTGTGTGTGTGTGTGTGTGTGTGTGTGTGTGTGTGTGTGTGTGTGTGTGTGTGTGTGTGTGTGTGTGTGTGTGTTCGTTCGTTCCCTGGATCTCTCCCAGCTTCTACCATTGCAGCCTTTATTCCCTGACATAACTGAAGTAGACCCTACTAACATTTTGACAGTCCCGAATCATGGAAAAGGAAACCACATAAGACCACAGAGAAGATGCTTTTTCTTGTCAGTCTTGCAACGTGTTTCTTTTTTATTTGGTTGGTTTTATATTTTGTTTGGGGGCCATACCCACCAGTGTCAGGGTTACTCCTAGCTCTGCTCTCACCACATGGCGATGCTCATGGGCTCACATAGGTTGCTGGGGACCAAACCCAGGTTGTCTGTATGCAAAATAGATGCCCTACCTGCTGTACTGTAGCACCGATCCCACAGTGTATTTATATCTGAGCATATTTCTAAGAGTCATTCTGTGCTCCATTTTTATAGATAACAGGGGTCTTTAAGGAAAGTTATATATATACAGATATATAATCTTGGGCAGCACCTAAAGGTTTTAGATTTGACACATCTTATTCAAGCCAATGCTTACATTATCATTCTAGGACACACTGTCCTCCTGATTGGGTCTGAGACATCTTTATTGGGCAACCTTAGCAATATAAGTAAACATAATTCTAGAATAATTTCAGACATAATGAAGACTGTTAAATTCGCAGTGATTTACCCCCAATTTACTTAAAATCATTCTATCCATTATCTTTAGAAAATGTAGAGTAGTTAAAAGAAGGCCTTGGGACCAGTGTAGAATATGTGCCTTACATGTAGCTAGCTTCAATCCCTAGCACAGCTTAAAAATAAAGGAAGAAATAAAATTAAAACTCCTAATGGCTATTTTTACTTTTTCTGTTGGTTAAATTATTTTTAATTAATTTTATTTAAACACCTTGATTACAAACATGATTGTAGTTGGGTTTCAGTCATGTAGAGAACACCCCCCTTCACCAGTGCAACAATCCCATCACCAGTGTCCCAAATCTCCCTCTTCCCTACCCCACCCCCACCTGTACTCGAGACAGGCTTTCTGCTTCCCTCATTCATTCACATCCTTAGGATAGTTTTCAATGTAGTTATTTCTCTAACTGCACTCATCACTCTTCGTGGTGAGCTACATGTAGTGAGCTAGAACTTCCAGCCTTCCTCTCTTTTGTCTCTGAAAAGTATTGCAAGAATGTCTTTCATTTTTCTTAAAACTCATAGATGAGTGAGACTATTCTGCGTCTAACTCTCGGGAGAAAATTCTGTTTTTGGCTGACCACACTGTCACTAGTTTCATATCCTTCAGTATATTCAGTCTAAGCTTCAGTTTGCTTGTAGATAAAAATGAGGTGTTATCATCATAGTTTTGAACAGCAAATGAAATAATATGTGAAAAAGCGTTTATCTAGGGACACTTTCTAGAAATTAAGTAAATGATATGGTGGATTTCTGTCATTACCTTTTTTGTTTGTTTCTTTGTTTGGTTTCTGGCCCAAGCAGTAGTTCTCAGGGCTAACTCCTGACTCTCTGCTCAGTAATCATTCCTGGCAGTGCCAGGGATCAAATTGGGCTTGGCTGCATACAAGATAAGTTCCCTAACCCCCGTGCTCTCTCCAGCCCCAATTGTTATCATTTGTTATTTACAGTTCTAGTGAATAGCTTTCCTAGTAGATTTCAGACTCTTCTTTAAAATTCTTGATTGGTTTTGTTTTTGAAAATGTGAAAAAAATAAGTGGAATTTCCAGTAAATAAAAACTGGGGGATCATTGTAAACATAGTAGAGCGTGGCCTAAAAATAGGATTCAACCTCCAGCAAATCTTGGAAATCAACCTTTAAGATAGAGGGTAAAGACTTAAAAATTTTTATTAATAATTTTTAATTAAATCACCGTGATATCACAGTTACAAAATTGTTCATGATTGATTTTTAGTCATCCCATTGTTCCCACACCCATACTTTATCAGTATCTATTTCCCCACCACCAGTGTCCTCATTTTCTTTCTCGCCCCCACCTATACTCACAAGCCTGCCTCTGACTAATATTTTTCTTCTCTCTGAGACTTATATTTTTATCAAGTCCAACATACAGGAACAGAGTTGAAACTCATAGAGAAAAAAACAGCATATTTTTTAAAAACACATTTTAATAATAGCAACAAATTGAGATCATCTTGTGTGTGGACTTCATGTATACAAAAGAATATTAAGTGGGGTCAATGGCAGCAAAGTAGTTGTGATTTTTTATTTTATTTGAAAAGCCTTTTTAAATGACTTAGCAAATAAGCCAATAAGTGTTCCCAATAGCATTGATAGTATTTGAACCTATTTCTGCCTTTAGATGGGTGTAGACCCACAGTGCTTCTGCATCTACTTCTTGCCTGGTCTTTGGATCAGGCTCTCTTGGATCGATCTTGACTTCTTCTCTATAGAGTTGTGTGAACTTGAATTGTTTTTCTGTGCATCTTATCTGTATGATAGGGCTTAAGCCAGTAACTCTAAAGTGGCAGGACACCCTTAAGCAGAAAAGTGTATGTGCTACCTCTCCAGAAGTAAAACACTCCTGCGAAGTAAAACAACTCTCTTGTCTGCTCAGTTTGCTGATCCATCACTGACTATGGTTTCCTCAGTTAACTGATTCCTCTTTCTCTAATATATCCTACTATTTTGTAGTGGTACCAAGAATCCCCAGTGGAAAAGCTCTGAAAATATTTAACCCTTTAGTTCTTAGGCCATGTCAGCCTGCCAGTCCATTGTTCCTTATCCTCAAGCACATGAAAATTTTAATCACAGACACAGAGCTAGTGAACTTTCTAGTTATAAGCCCCCAGACTGCATATGCTCATGGCTCAGATATGTGGGAGGTGACTCTGTCTAGTTCTCCTATGTGAATAAACTTGCTCACTCAGTTCTTCCATATCTAACCAAGCCACTTTCCACAACAGTTGAGTTATTAATTATGTGGGTCCTTGAACCACCCATAACTATTGGGATGAATGAAACTCTTCCAGCTCTTCTGATCTACTATTTTGCATCGGACTCTACTAACGATCGTATATTTCCTGCTAGTGAATGTTGTATCTGAACTGGGAAATCAGACTTTTATAATATTTTCTCTAGCCTTGAAGCATCTGAAAAGTATTGTATAGGGCTCAAGTAAAAGGGCAAGATGTGTTGTTCTCATTTATAAGGGAAACTAATTTGGGCCCTTGTTTGGATAACATCACATGTCATAGAAATTCTGGAGCAGAGTCCCCAGGCTGGCCTGGCCTTGTCTCTGGCTCACTTCAGCTCACACATTGCAATGGAGGCAGTTTAATGGATTTATCCTAAAACCAAGTTACTTTGCTTTGCGTTTAAACTTGCCATTCTCTTTTTCTGTATAGCTTTTGGCAGTTTTTCGGTTCAAAGTGTTGATACTCGCGTATGCCGTGTGCAGACTGCGCCACTGGTGGGCAATAGCGGTGAGTATACTCTGCTCTATAAGCATTGCTGATAGCATTGCTTAAGCAATGCTAAGGTAGCCTGATCGTCACCTGACTGAGCTATGAGTCACACATCTCTTGATTTTATTTTTTTATTGTGTTTTGTTTGTTTCTTTGGGCCACACCCATCAATACTTCTGACTGACTCCTGGCTCTGTACTTAGGGCTCACTCCTGGCAGGGCTTAAGGGATCCTTTGTGGTACCCAAGATAGAACCCAGGTCAGCTGCATGCAAGGTACACGCCTCCCACTATGCTGTCTCTCCAAACACAAAAAGATGTGGTTTTCCCTTGGGTCAGATTCCTCTAGCTTTTTCTGAGTTCCCTTTCTCTGCATCCTAGAAGGTTTTCCAGTCCATGGTCTTCTCTTAGTGTTAATGTGGAAAAAGCCAGCTAAGATTTGTAGAGACCAAATTATGATACTGGCCTAGAGTCCACCCATTCATCTCTCTCCCTCAGTCTGTGAACGAGAGATAACAGGATATCTCTTCTCAGAAAGATATATGGGAAATATATTCTGTTGGTTGAAACTCTGGTAATTTTGCTGATCTACAGCTTAATGCTGTTTCTGTTCATTGCCTTCCTCACTTTGTATTCTGTTTCTTCAGTTTTTAAGTTACTTTTCATGGCAGACTTTGAACTTGAACCAGTGGTGATGTTATTCATATCTTTCCTTTACATCTAGCACCAACCTTGACACCGGCTATTCACCTTCAATGAATGTTTAGTTATCGAAAGAATTATAAGCGGCTATTAGACATGAACCATTTTTGCCATTCCCACAGTTATTTGAACATGCACCTTTTTTGAGAACTCAACTTAAGGCAGGAATACAGGAGGGCTGTTGAGCCCCCAGGCTGGCTATAAAAATGAGGACTCACTTGTTGATGTTGCTTTGGAATGGTGAGAACCTGGATCTCCAGAAGCATATAAATGCCTGTCAGGCTGAAATGGAGCTATGGAAAGCTAAATTTCTCTTCCAGAGCTGGACTTCTAAGGTGAAAAACACCTGTGACCTCAACTATTGAGCTCTAAGTTCAAACCACCCAGATACAGGCTGAAAACATTGGTCAGACTGGACCCCACGGCAGAATTGACTCACTAAAATTACATAGCCATGGTGATGATCCTTCTTTAATGGCTCCCTGATAGAGTCTCATCGAGGAAACTGTTCTCTGCTCTTTCCTTTTCGTTTCATGCACTTTTCAGAAAAGATCATTTGCCTCAATATTGTCTTCAGACAAAATGGTTGATGTAGAATTGTTCAAAAGGTCTTCGCGTCAACTTCAAAAAGTCTTTATGTCAATTTTGCAGTTACCAAGGGCGCAGCTTCTATATTACACATCTATTTTCTTTGTTTTGGGCTCTATATTTGCAGAAAGAGGCCAGGCAGTTGGAAGACTGCAGTCTAGACAAGTAGTGCAGATGCTTCTGTCCAGAGTGGGGCCTTGGCTGCCATTTCTCCTGCCTAACAGCACTTGTATGCATGTTGGTTGGCTGCATTTGCTAAAATGCACTGCTGATCTTGTTAGGACACAGGATACGTGGTGTCGTTTATCAGTGGCGGCTAAGATCAGTACTTACTTGTATTCATCAGTTTTATGTTGATTAGGTTTAGTACTGTCATATGAATAATCCTGTGGGTGGCTTATGTGGGGGGGGGGCGTGCTTTGACTGTCTCATTGGGTCACTCTTATAGACAGTATGAGCCCCTGCTTCTGGCACCCTTTCATAAAGTGGATGGAGCCTTTGCAATGCAAGAGTCCTCATGTAAATATGTTATGTCCTTTGTCTTTCAGCTGACGACAGCAGTGACCAGTGCCTTCTTACTCGCAAAAGTGATCCTCTCCAAGGTATGGCCAACATTTTCTCCTCTGCAGTTATAGGCTCAATGCCTTGTTTTCTCACTGTGAGCTCATGGTAACTGCATTTCTATCTCCCGGAAACATCTGTTCTTCCAGCTTTTCTCTCAAGGGGCTTTTGGCTATGTGCTGCCCATCATTTCATTCATTCTTGCCTGGATTGAGACATGGTTCCTGGATTTCAAAGTGTTACCTCAAGAGGCAGAAGAAGAAAACAGTAAGTTTCTCTCCAAGTTAGTCTCCTAAGACTGGCAAGGCTTTGGGCTGGACCAAAACAGCAGTCTTGGCTGGAGAGAGTTAGCAGATCTCAGTGCCTTCCTCTTGCACTTGTTTGTTATCCTTGAAAGAGAGAGATAGGCGGGATGTGAGGATAAGAAAGAATTTGACTCCTTGCTCCAGAAGAGAGGCAGGCTGCCCTGGAAGCAAAGGTGAACTCTAGGGAAAAGGACATTTGAGCAGGAGCAAAAGGAGCCATGCCCTTTGTCCAAGCTGGTTAAGTGTTTCTTCTTCATAGCAGCCTCAGGGTGCTAAGCACTGAGCACATCTAAGTGTCTGGGTTGTTCAGGAACAGAGAAAGGTGCCCTGATTTAAGAGAACTAAGTCTGCAGCTTGAGGTGGGAATTAGTGGCTTTTCCAGAACCTTGGAGGAGCCTTGCACTGCTGTCCATCCATGGTCATAGCCCCCAGCCACTGACCACAGGGACCTAATTAGCAATGCATTTGGAGTGTAAGGAGACTGAGCCTGAGGGTAGCCCAACTCAGCTGCTTCTGCAGCCTCCTCTGGAGTCTGCCACAACCGTTGAACCTCTGTGCAACTTTGAGATCATGTCCCTGAGACAAAATGCTTGTCCCTGCTTAGGAATGGGTTTGCAATCACATTATATTGGGATGATTTTTGTGCTATCCCAGCTTTTGAGAAAGGGGGCAAAAACTGTCTGTCTGACAAAAACTTAAACACAATATAACCCCCACAACCATAAAATTTAGCTTCTATAGATACTAAATTGAACTTTGTTGACTGTTTATCAGATTTTAATGCTGTATAATCAAACCAAATTCAGAGTAACTCATAAAGCATAGCACACAATGAATAGTTTGGGTTTTGGTTTTGCAGTGCTCAGGGGTTACTCCTGGATCTGCACTTGGGAATTTCTTCTGGCAGTACTTGGGGGACCATATGGGATGCCAGGAATCGAACCCAGTTCAGCCACATGCAAGGCAAATACCCTACCTGCTCTACTATCACTCTGGCACCCAAATGGACATTCTTAAACAGCTGTTATTGTCACTGTCACACCTGTTCCAAGCAGCTACCATGTAGTCTAGTGCTTCCTCCCTCTATTCAGTGTTGACTTAGCTTCTGCCAAAGAATCAGGGCCACGGGCTCTCTTTCCAGGTGTTCATGTTCTTACGCTGCCCACATCATGCTTTCTGCGCTCTCAGTTTCTTTTAGGACCCTTCTGGGGTGACCCCTTTTTGGAAATTAATTATTCTTTGCATATTTTTGAAAGGTATTCTTTGCATATTTTTAAAGGAGCTTTCCACTGTCCATGACTAACACACAGCATTTTACTCTCCAGATATAGACACTTCTTTTGTTTTCTTTTGTGCTTCTTTTCATGTTGTTGATTTCTCTTAGGGAGGGAAAGGATTCTCAAGGGAAAGGAGTCAATGTGTGTGTTGAATCATAGGTGGCCTATTTTAAAATCTATTGGACTCTTGCCTTTTCCAGTCCTTAGTCATGCTTTATCAATAGAAAACTGGTTGAAATATTTTCAGAGTCCCTCTGTGGAGAATACTTAATAACAGCATCAATTTAGGGGCCAAAGTGATAATACAGCAGCACTACAGTGGGTAGGATGTTTACCTTGTAGTCCACTGACCCAGTTTCGATCCTCAGCATTCCATATGGTCCCCTGAGCACCACCAGGAGTAATTCCTGAGTGTAGAGCCAGGAGTAAACCCTGAGCACTGCTGAGTGTGGCCCCAAATCCTTCCCCCCCAAAATAAATAAATAACACCACTTGCTGGTTGCTCTCACCAGGAAATATTAGAACATGGCATCATGTGCATCATGTCCAGCATCTAAATTTCTTCTCTTGCAGGACTCCTACTGGTTCAAGATGCTTCAGAGAGGGCAGCCCTGATACCAGGTGGACTCTCTGATGGTCAGTTTTATTCTCCTCCCGAGTCTGAAGCAGGTAAGGTGTTTGCTTTTTTAGCAATGTTTTTTTCCCACCATTCTGACACTCAGCAATTCCTCCTTTCCCTGAACCCTCCAAGTCCAGTGCTGGCAGACAACAGTGAACATACCAGACGTTGAGAATATGAAAAGTCATGAAGTCATTGTTTCTATGTGCACCCAAGGATAAGCTACAGGGAGTTAAACATGAATGTAATGGAGAGCTCCAAACACTGATTCGTGGCTTTCTTCTTAGAGAACAGGTAGACAAGGAAAAGGGTCTTGGTTCTTTTTTTGCCTCTATAAATCCCTAATCTGACCTTCTGGGAAATGTCCTGTCTAAGAACTGACACTCTCTGAGACCAGACTTTGCAATCAGAAACATCTCTAGAAACCTACCCCCTTTCTTAGGCTCATACCCATCACTTGCTAAGCCATGTCAGTCTTTTTTATTTCCCCTCCTCTATCTTCTTACATGATTCCATGTCATAACTCTTACCTAGGTCTAGTATTCCTCCTCCTTTCACCAACTAAACCCTCCTCCCATGCCTCTGTCTTCTTTCCTTCCTAGCTGCCCCCCAAATGCTATGTGCAAAAGATCAGTTGATTTTTCGTCAGGACCCACTCTCTGATGTAGCACTCTCATTCTTGTTTCAGAAATGAGAACATGGAAGCAGGCAAAGATGAAGCGGGTTTTCTTACAGCATTAAGGTGTTGGGGAGGCAGATAAGAAATGCTTTTTTATTTTTTTAATTCTGGGCCACACTTGGTGATGTTCTGGGATTACTCCTGGCTGTGCACTCAAAAATCGCTCCTGGCAGGCTCAGGGGACCATGTGGGGATGCCGGAAATCAAATCCAGGTCTGTGTCCTGCCCCCCCCCCCCCATCAGCCGTGTGCAAGGTAAAACACCCTACTGCTGTGCTATTGAAATGTACCCTGGCTCCATGCTCACAAATAAATGAGCTTTCAGTAGGAGTGAAAATGCTAAATGGATCCTAAGTGATCCCAAGAGTGAGCAAGCCATGCCAAGAGGTTCCTGTGGGTGCTAGAGCCCATGTTCGATCCTGCTGCTACCTGGTATCTGAACATGGTCTGGTTTGTGTTCCCCACCTTTGCCCTCCCCACATACACCCCAAAGAAAGTTATGGGTCTGTGACCTGACAGAAAACACCTTTCTATCATCCTTACCTCCAGTGTCTAGCCACGTCTTTGTTCTGTTTTCTTTTATATTTATTGAGAACGCTTTGTGCCTAAGCCCTCAACAAATATATTTTTTGCCTTCCCTACCCCTGATATAACACCCTGTAAATGCCTCACCAACATTTTCAGAGGAATTTTCTTCCCTCTACCCATAGATTGCTTCAGCCTCAGCGGTATAGGGATGGTATCCTTTGAGTAGTTTGATTGTTTTGTTTTCTGCTTTCTTTCTTCCTTTTGTTTGTTTGTTTGTTTGTTTTTTGAGAGGCACATTCAGCAGTGCTTATGGTTCTGTACATAGGGATCACTTTGGTGAGGCTCAGGGACTCATGTACCATGCCAGGGAGAAAACTTGGGTCTGGAATGTATAAGGCAAGCGCCCTGTCCCCTACTACGACCTCTGTCCCTATTTCTCTCTCTCTCTCTCTCTCTCTCTCTCTCTCTCTCTCTCTCTCTCTCTCTCTCTCTCTCTCTCTCTCTCTCTCTCTCTCTCTCTCTCTCTCTCTCTCTCTCTCTCTCTCTCTCTCTCTCTCTCTCTTTCTTTCTCTCTCTTTCTTTCTCTCGGTTTTCACTCCTGGCTTGGAGGACCATATGGGACGCGGGGGGGAACCAAACCACGGTCCGTCCTAGGTTAGTGTACATAATGCAAGCTCCCTACCGCTTGTGCCAGTGCTCCAGTCCCCTATTTCTTTCTATTATTTCCCTTTCTTTCCTCCTTTTCTTTCTTTTTTTCTCTTTTCTTTGCTTCGTCCCTCCCTCCCATTATCCTTCCTTCCTTTCTCCTTTCCTTCCTTCCTTCCTTCCTCCTTCCTTCCTTCCTTCCTTCCTTCCTTCCTTCCTTCCTCCCTCCCTCCCTCCCTCCCTCCCTCCCTCCCTCCCCCCTCCCTCCCTCCCTCCCTCCCTCCCTCCCTCCTTCCTTCCTTCCTTCCTCCCTCCCCCCTCCCTCCCTCCCTCCCTCCCCCCTCCCCTCCCTCCCTCCCTCCCTCCCTCCCTCCCTCCTTCCTTCCTTCCTTCCTTCCTTCCTTCCTTCCTTCCTTCCTTCCTTCCTTCTGTTTTTCAGCCACATATGGTGGTGCTCAGGGGTTACACCATTTCACTGTTCCTGTTTTGTTCATTAGGAGTCACTTTCTATGGTTCTTGAAGGACCATGAAGTGGGATTGAACTCAGGCCTGCGCTCCAGCCTTGAACCATCTCTCCTTGCTCTTTAAATGTTCTCTAGGTCTTTTGTCACCACTCAGTCATCCTAGACTGCTCAACATGAATTGCTTATGTCCCTGGGATTTTTTTTCCTCCAACATTAAGTAAATACTTTAAATACAAATGTTCCTCTACATGTAATAGGGCGTATGTTGCAATAAACCACATAATAAGTTGAAAAATACTGTGAACTGCAAATGTGATTCATAAGCCTAATTTCCCAACATTAGGGCCTTTCTAGCCTACATTAACCTGCTCAGAACATTTCCTCTGGCAGCAAAGTACACTGAGAATAGGGGTCCTCAAACTTATTTAACCTACTATCCCTACCTTTAGAGGAGGAAGATCTTGCAGCATTTGCCCAGGAACCTTCTTTAAGCAAACAAACCAGCAGCACTGTCCATCTCCAGGTTGCCCTTGGCCTGGATTGTGCACCTGCACCCACTGTAACCTCCATCTCAGGCCACACCACCCACTTGAGCACTGGCTGCTCTAGTGTCCCAGATTTACTTAGATTGTGAGACTCGCTGGGATTTAGGCTCACTGCTGCTACAAATATTATTGGAGATAGTCCCTGGCCAGGGCATTGGCCCCAACGAAGATCAGCCTTTGAAGTCGGCTTCTGGGGAGCTTTGTTGGTTTTGCACCATAGTAAAGAACTTGTTGGTGTTCTGATGTGTGATGCTCACAGCATTTGTAGAGTAAAGGGAGTTCCAGGCAGAAAGAGCTAGAGGAGCCTTATGAAGACGCAGGGCAACAAGGAGACACACAACGAGGAGAGGAAACCAGGTAGGTGATACTCTGAGACTTAGAAGCATAGGATGGTGTTTGATGAAATACAGCCACGGATTGGCAGAAAATCCACTTCTCAACAAGCAGAATTAGAATAATTGTTAAACTCGATTTGAGTTTTTTGGTTTTTGTAATTTTTTTATTTTTTGTTTTGGGCTACACCCGACAGTGCTTAAGGTATACTCCTTGCTCAGGGTTTACTCCTGGCAGACTCGTGACCACAAGGATCAAGCCTAGGTTGATCATTGTACTAGCTTTTTGTATGTCATAGAACTCCAAATTAAAAAAAAGATTGTTTCTCTTTATAGTTCAGGTTTTTGTATAGCTTTTATTTTTCAGACTAATAAAATTCTCAGTACTTTTCTTAATTAGAAGCTGTATACAGTGGGATAATAATATGTTGTACCACCTCAATAATATGAGCAGTGATATGAGGTTATCTTCCCAAGTTAGACCATTTGAAGTCAGTTTCTGGTGTTGAAGCTTGGCTTCCAATCCATGACTTTGATCACCATCTAGTGGCAGTTGAGAGCATTCCCAAGGGGGCCGGTGAGGTGGCTCTAGAGGTAAGCGCCTTGCAAGCGCTAGCCAAGGAAAGACCAGGTTTGATCCCCCGGTGTCCCATATGGTCCCCCCAAGCCAGGGGCGATTTCTGAGCCCTTAGCCAGGAGTAACCCCTGAGCATCAAACGGGTATGGCCCCAAAAACCAAAAAAAAGAGAGAGAGAGAGAGAGAGAGAGAGAGCATTCCCAAGACTGAAACTAAACACAGACATTCTCTTTGTGCTCCACTAGGTGGCTGCTTTGTTCCTGACAAAAATCCACTCAATAGTGAACCAAGAAGACATGTTTCTGTGGCATGTCTTCATTGTCTGCACGTCCAACTTCAGAAATAATTATACTGAACAACTACTGTTGGAATTTCCTTGCCTTAGAGAGGAAGATTCTGCTCTGATATTCAATTTTCTCTATAGGATAGAGGCTCAGAATTGAAGTCAGCAGCAGACGTGAGAGTTTCTGTTGTGCTGATTTGGCCCCAAACATTCCCCTTGAGGTTAGGTGATCACATAGGGTCTTCCTTCACTTTTGGTCCCTTTGTTTGTCCGATCCCAGCGCACAGATTCTAACTGTTAATTTAGGGAAAAGAAGAAAGAGAATTTGGAGGCAACATCCTTCTTGGAAATGAATAATTTGAAATTTGAATATAATACATTTGGAAAGTCGGCACATATTTAGTAAATGTGCTTTTAAAGCTTGTGAAGAAATTTCTCTAGAGGGAGCATAGTACTCTCATTTTTTTACATTCTTGGGGACTTTTTGGGGTCAATTAATTTGTTTCTGTTGTGGGCTTTTTGTTTTTGAGCCATTTGCAGCAGTGCTCAGCTCTTACTCCTGCCTCTGTACTCAGGGATCACTCCTGGCAGTACTTGATGGACTATATGGGATGCCAGGGATCAAACCCAGATTGGCCGCATGTAAGACAAATGGTCCTTGACTAACTTCTTCAATGCAGGCAGGCAGCTTTAATGAACCAATTGTGATGCTGAGGAAGGGAAATTTGTTATCCCAAAACTACTTAAGAACTGAGTTAAAATGAAGGCTAGGCCTATTAGTACCAGATAATAGAGGCACTAATACCAGAAGAGAAAACCTTAAAACCTAAAGTACTCCTGGCCCAGTAGTGGTGGTGGTGGTGGTGGTGGTGGTAGTGTTGGTGGTATGTGGTGTTAAGTATAATTTAAGCTATCATCCATGTTTCTGGATTTATGGATTGATAATCCATCCTAGTTTCCTCATGTCTTTGTCTTTGATAGGTGCAGACCTTGTAGAATGTACTGGGAATTGTTTCTGTCTCTCTTTTCAAATGACTCCTTATAAAGCTCAATGTTTTTCTTTATTTTAAAAAAATAACTTTACAATAAGAGGGTCAGTTCTACTTACAAACTTACCACACACTTCATTTACACTTATTGTTTTCCAAACTTCCTTTATCTGGAATTGACAACACCAAGCCTATTCACGGTGCCCACCTCACGGACTGTGTGTCAGCCACTGACCAAGGGCATAGAGCCAAGCACCTTTCAAACCTTTCCATGAACTGAACAGGTGGGACTTTTGAAGGCATGGTTGGACATAGGCAAATGTCTATTGAGATATCTGGAGGTGTGGACAAATAGACCCTTGCTTATGCACATAGAGGGACACAAAGCTGAGAGAATAAGATAACACACCTGCCCTTACTGTGCAGCCTGTGACCTGAGGTCTTCCGAGGAGACAAGCCACTAAGTAAAGCAGAGATGCTGGGATCATTAGAGTGCGTGGAGGAAGCTCCACACTCTCACTTGATTCAGGGTCAGTCTGCCAAGGAAGGTCCAGGCCCTGCTGGCAGATAAGGCATGTTGGGGCAGGGCTCCCATCTGCCACCAATTCCTTCCACACTCAGGCATGGGCAGGGCAATACACCAGACTGGAGAAGACTATTGTGGTGCGGGGTGTCTCACCAGGGTTGCAGTAGACCCAGTGCTTAACCCCTCAAGATCTCTTCAGTCCTCTGCTTTAGCTTCCTTGCTTATTATGTGTAGATAGGCCTTTTCAGACTTCTTATTTATTTGAGTCCTTTTTGATAACTTCTATCTTATATAGAGTTCAAGCCATTTATTCTGAATTATCTAATCTTCAGATACAAATCGGACATAATATTATCTTAGAGTCTTTTTAAGTTTCTGTATGATTGTGATAGGTTTCCCTTTTCCTCCCTCCATTTTAGTAAATTTCAGTCTTCCCTCATTTCTTTTGGTTTGTTTTTGTTTTGGGGCCATACCCCATGGTCCACAGGGCTTATTTCCAGCTCTGCACTCAGGAATCGCTCCTGGATGACTGGTGAGACATTATGGGATGTCAGGCATACCCAGGTCGGTTCTATGAAAGGCCAGCTCACTACCCATTGTACTATCCCTCTGGTCCTAAGTCTGCCCTCATTTTTTCTTTATAATTTTATCTTGAGGTTTTTTTTATCTTTGCTGATATTTTTGTACTTTCTCTATTTAGCTTGAGTCAGCTTTGTAATGCTCTTCTTTTTCATGGTTAATTGTAGGTATTTTTTTTTCTTTTCTAATTAGATATCTGAAGCTATGAATTTTACTTTTGCATTTCTTTAGTGCTTTCATGTGAATTTTAATGTTGTGTTTTTATTTTCATGCATGTCTTGACTCTTCAAGGTGTGTGAAATGTTTTATTTACATTTAGGCTCTTGTATACCCCAATTTGTATGTATTTGACATGTTAGATGTGCATATTAGTATTTTTAAAAAGATTTTAGAAATTTGGGCAATTCTGTTTTAAAACATTTTCTTCTGACCTTTTTTGGTTTGTTGGTTTTGGTTTTGGGCCACACCTGGTGACACTCAGGGGTTACTCCTGGCTATGTGCTCAGAAATTGCTCCTGGCTTGGGGGACCATATGGGATACCAGGGATGGAAACCAGGTCTGTTCAAGGCAGCTGCATGCAAGACAAACATCCTACCGCTGTGCTATCACTCTAGCCCCTGATTTTTTTTTTTAAATCTACATTTTTACCTCTTAGGTCCCTGCACTCCACTTAAATTTTCTTGTCTTTTTTCCCTCTCTGTTACTCAGATTAAATAATACCTATTGTTTCTTTGCCAGCTAAAATATCTCTTCATCTCTTTAATGAATATTAAATATCATTGTTTGCACATTTCTATTCTGGGTTTTATTTATTTTTGGCATATTCTCTTTTTTGTAATTATTGTTTTCTTGAAAATCTAAGTGTGTTGGTACATTGTTCTACTTTCTTTTCATTAATTCTTTATTTTGCAGTGCCAGGGATCAAAGTTGTTTTAAAAAAAGACAGATTTCTCTACTATTGAGACATAACCCTACTTTCCTTTGGTTCTTTGATCATGGCTCCCAAGAACTCTTGGAGCAAGTTCATCTTTATAAACCAATGTTTTGATGTCATTTTCTGCTTAAGTAGAAATATATCTGTGCTGAATTGTGTGGTTCTTTATTTCCCTAAGAGTATCACATTTTTCATTTTTTACTCTCCTGCAATCTTTCTTCTTTTTTGAAAAAAAAAATTTTGATACAAAAATTTTTCGTACTGACTCTACAATTCTGATTTGTATTTTCCAAAGGTTCCTGATACCAATGTTCCTTTAGTCCAGTGCCAAGACTAAATCTTTGCAATTCTGTCCCTGTCATATGTGGTTGCTTCTGCCTCCGAGCAGTTTGTATTAGTTCTACTTTATTCTTATATCTGGCACCACGGGTCACCCTGTGTCTACCTACCAAGTTTAGTGGTTGCCTGTGACTGGACACCGGTGAGAGATCATGCTCACTCATAACAAGTATGTTTTTTGCTTTTATTTCTGTTTGGGGTTTGTTGTTTTTTCCTGGGGATTGAGCAGGATAGACCCATGGTGCTTAGGGGCTGCACCTGGTTCAGAGTGCAAGGGTCACTGCTGGTGGTGTTCAGGGGACTTCTTGTGTGCAGAGCACATGGCCATCAGCCCTTTGAACTAATGTCCCGTGCCAGTTATATCATAGTTACTCTTGACCCTCTCTACCTGTGTGTATGGGTTTGCATTAGGTAAAACATTTAAATTCTTCCCCCTTTAAATCTGCCCTAGTTTGCACTTTTGCTGAGTATGTTCCTGTTTTGTCCGCATGTGCTGACATCTGAGGGCTTAGCAGGAGCTTTTGTCAACTCAGCTCTTCTGAGCCTGCACTCAGCATGTCCAGTGACAGTCAACCGTTGCTTGCTACTGCCCTTACCACAAGCTCAGAGCTGCAGAGCCTTTGGGCCTCTGCTCCTGCGCTCCATGGAATATGTGGGTTTCTGCCATTTCACTCTGTGAGCTATCTGCAAGTACCGTTCCTCTGCTGGCCCTTATGGCCTGCTCTGCCCACCCCCACCCCACCCCCCATAACTCCGTGTGCTCTGAGCAAGGGTCCTGAATGTGAGGGATGGGAGAGGACCTCTTTTGTTTGCAAAGTTCTGTCCTTTCTCAAGCAGAAGCACATCTCAGTAGCTCGTATGCCCTTGGGCACCTTCGCAGTACCAGGCTGGTGCCTACTGTTCAGCCGGTGAACTTTTGTGATTGCTTTTGTTTTTTCAGAAGATTGATTTACCCCTACCCTTAAGTCTTACAGGCATTCGTTTTTTATTGCCTGCATCTCCTCATTTTTCTTCTACTAATCTGTTATTTAGGGACACCCCTCTATTAATTCCAAACACAGCAGTTGTCAGTCATGTGCCGTTAGCCTGACAGATGGAAAGTGAGCTGGAGACAGAAAGAGCAGGTCTGACCATCTTCCTCAAATGCTCCTGGAAAGAACAAGGCAGTTAAACTACCCAGCACCGCCACCAACTTAACCTGATTTATGTGGCGTTTGTGAGGTGACGGTGTGGAATATAATCTTTTCTTAGGATTCTCGGCCGTTCTATATCCTGGATCACTTTGTTCTTGGGCTATCACCCAGGCAAACGTTCTCATAGGAAAGCAAAACAAATGTTCTTCTAACGTGTGTGTCTGAGAGCCAGGTAGAAGTAGGCTGCTTCCAGTGGACTTTCTCCCTGACCCATTGTCTTGGTCTTCTTGCCTCTTGTGGGAAGAATAAAAGTGAACATTTACCTGTCCTACAATAGTCAGCAATGTCCATTTGCTAGTTTCATGTTTGTAATTTCACCTAATCATTCTCATCTTACTACATTATGTATATATGTATACTATTTTAAGTATTATAATGTAAACTTAATTACAAAATCTGTTATAAAATGTTTACCCTATCCAGGAATCTAATTATTTTCTTTTGATAGAATATTATTATTATTCTTTCTGTTCAATGGATATTTAGGTTTTCTTTTTTTGTTTGTTTGTTTGTTTTGGGGGGCGGGGTCACTCCCAGAGACACTGGGGTTACTCCTGGCTCTGCGCTCAGAAATTGCTTCTGGCAGGCTTGGGGGCTGTATGGGATGCCAGGAATCGAACTGCGGTCCATCTGTGTTGGCCGCATGCAAGGAAATGCCCTACCTCTGTGCTATCGCTCTGGCCCTAGGGTTTTTTTTTTCTTTGAGGGTGGGGTACACTTGGCTGTTTTCAGGGCTTGCTTCTGGCTTTCTGCACAAGGGTTGCTCCTAATGGAGCTAAGGGACCATATATGGTGCTAGGGGTTGTATTGGGTCAACCACATGCAAGGCAAGCACTTCTCCCCTCTACTAGCTATCTAGCCCTGACAATTTAGGTTTTTTTATCACCACATATGATTTTGGTTTTAATTTTTCATCACATACAGATTATTAACATGCCTTTTCCCACATTTTTATAGAATTTGATTTTATAAAAATGTTTTCCATGTTTTTAAAGGCAATATAAGTATAATTTTACGTGGATATTTTCTTTTGGGGGAGCCAGACCTTGTTGTATTCAGAGCTTACTCCTAGATCTTTGCTCAAGGGTCACTCTTGGGGTATTCGAGGTGCCATAGAACTCAGGTTTCCTGTGTGCAAAGCAAGCTCTTTACCTTGGCTTTGATATAAGATATTTCTTATAGAAAAATGTTAGCTGTAGAGGCAGGCAGGGGAGTGGGTAGGGAGGAAGGTGGGAGAGAAATGGGACATAGGTAGTGGGAAATATGCACTGGGGAAGAGATGAATGTTGGACATTGTATGACTGAAATTCAGTCGTGCACATCTTTATAATCTCACAGTGATCTGGGTAATGAATTTATTTTACTTAAAAATACCTTCTATTTAAAAAAGTACTTCTGAGAATATAACAGTTTTCCCTGCTTCTTAGCTATATACATTTTTTGAAAGTGAAGATGAATATTCCCTAGAAACGACTCCACAGTTAAATACTGTGTGATGTGAGAGGCCATCGCGTGGAATGGTCAGTGGCATAAGCCCAAGTTACTGGTCTTCTCTGCAGCATCAGGAAATCTTTGCCACTATTTGTACTCACTGGGGACGGTGTTGTTTAAAAATATAAACATGTATTAAATGATTCGTTCCATTACTTTTTGTATTTCTTGGGAAACATTTGCAGATGTCACCAAAGAGATGAGGAGGCTGAGCAGTGGAGAGTGGTTTGGGACTGCAGACTTTTAGCAACACATTGTGAAATCTGTTCGGCTGATAGATTCTGTGTTAAAGGTTTTACTCCTACCAGAAATAAAGTCAGACTTTATTTCACTGTTTTGCTTTCTTTAACCTAGACCTTTTGAGGAATCAATGTGTATATCTCACATTTAAAATGCCGTGCACACACACATAATTCTAATAAAATTGTGACTTTAATAAAATGCATATTTGTTTCCATCCCTTCAGGATCTGAAGAAGAAGCTGAAGAAAAGCAGGATAGTGAAAAACCACTCTTGGAATTATGAGGACTACTTTCCTGAAACTAAGTCTGTGAATTTTACCTGTAAGAAAGTTTGTAACTTTGCCGCGTATACTCTGAGTAGTTTACCAGACTCACGTGAATGTGAACATAAGATCCATCTTATTTGCATGAAATTTTGTGGTCACGTTGTAATTGATATATATAACATGTTCTGAATAGCCTTAATTTTGTGAAGTATGGAAAGGACTTTCATAGTTTTAAAGAGTGCTGTATTTCATTTATGGATTTATTGGTCTATGGGTCACATCTGGCGTTACTCAGGGCTTACATCTGACTCTACTCAGTAATCAGGTATCACTCATTGTGGTGCTGGGGATTGAGCCCAGGTCAGCTGTATGCAAGGCAAGAACCCTACCCACTGTACTATCACTCCAGCCCTTAAAAAGTACTTGAAAGTACCAAATTTCTATAGAATCAAGATGAGCTCATGTTGTCTAATAAACCATACTATCTTTGCATCAGACATCACTTAATTAGGAATCTTTTTTTTTTTTTTTTTTTTTGGTTTTTGGGCCACACCCGGTAACACTCAGGGGTTACTCCTGGCTATGTGCTCAGAAGTTGCTCCTGGCTTGGGGGACCATATAGGACACCGGGGGATCGAACCACGGTCCGTCCAAGGCTAGCGCAGGCAAAGGCTTACCTTGCCTTTAGCGCCACCGCCCGGCTTAATTAGGAATCTTAATTAAGTTTACATGTACTCAGAAGAGAGCCATCCTGAAAAGGAAGTGAGTCAGGTCACATGGCTGATGAGTTGCAGAGCCAGGACTTGGGCCCTAGAGCCTGGCACCAGCATTCGCTCAGTCTCTTAAGTCTCCTAAGTTTGGAGTGTTTGAGATAAAAGAAAGAAATTATCCATTCAGAGAGGAGGATTTGTGTTTCCCTATGGAGCAAGATGTTAAATCCCTTCAAGTCATACTGAGACATTCCAACTTCAGAAATTTGAGGGAAACTAAAAGCAACAGCTCTGCTTCATCTCTTCAGAGGGAAAAATAGCTCTTGAAAGTCTCTTAAAAGTATAACTAAAGGATGGATGTTTTTTAAGGTTTATTGTCATGGTCATTTCCCAGCATATACAAATTTCACATTGTTATGTGATACAGCTGAAGTTTAATATATTACCTATGCTATGTTGGTTATATCTTAACACATAAAATAATTTTTCAAGGAAAGAGTTAGAGCAATAGCCCAGTGGGTAGGGTGCTTGCCTTGCCCTTGACCAACTTGGGTCCAATCCTTGGGTCCACATATGGTTCCCCAAGCCCACCAGAAGAGAACCCTAGTACAGAGCTAAGAGTAAATGCTGAGCACCTCCAGATGTGGCACAAAAATAAAACAATATAAAAAGAGACGAAAGAAGAGACAAGCTGCGATGATGGTGGCAGAGACAGCTGGAGTCGGGGTGTGGAGCCTGTGCCCACATCAGCAGCAAGAACATTCTTTGGCCCTTTCTTACCACTGCAGTCATTGAAATTTAATGACTGGATATATGATACTCAGGAATAGTTGGTCCTTTTCAAAAATGCTCCAAAATAAATCCTTGTATTTAGTCTATCCATGGTTCTTTCCATAGCACAGCTTGTCTTCACTATACAAACTCTGTTATAAAAACTGTATGACCAGCAGTTGCATTTATACCTTAGGTCTCCAATTTGTGTTTTTCTCTTTTTTCTAAGTGTGAAAAACTTGCATCAGAGGAAACGAAGGACCGGAGCTCAGGGTCTTCTGACTGAAAATTGAAATTGTGACATCCACAGCTACTGAATGGTTAAAAAGAATTTATTTATTGTAATACCTCGCAACACTATGCTATTTCCACACACACATTAGCAACCTGCCTATGTATCCAGTGAGACTGAGTCTGATCTGTTGGTGAATAGTTGCAAAAAATCTAGTGCTGTATTCATAATCAAAAGACTTCTTAATATATGGTAGTAACACATTTTTAGTAGGCAAACTATTTTCCTTTTTTGATTTGCAGAATGGAATATTTTGGTTTCCAGTCTTGGATTTATTTTGTATTTCTTTTTTAACACTCTACATTCCTCTTGTGTTTTCTTAAACTCATGCACATGAACTCTTTGTACAATATTAAAAAGTAATAAAACCCAACATATCAAAATGATTCGTTTCATTTTTCTTGTTTTTCACTGTACCTGACCTAAAGTGTTAGAATTGCAAAACTGCCTAGGAGGGATATGAACACATGTAAACTCTCCCTAGTTATTTTGTATTATTTTGTCATAAAGCATTATTTTTTTCCATAGAAGAATGGTTCTGAAATAATTGAAACATTCATATTTTGAAGCCACACTGAAATTACCATCTTTCACCTTTGTGTTTGTTTAATTTGAGTTAAACTTAACTATATATATATTTGCTTTTTGGGCCACATCTAGTGATGCTCAGGGGTTATACCTGGCTATGCGCTCAGAAATTGCGCCTGGCTTGGGGGACCATATGGGACACTAAGAGATCAAGCCGAGGTCCATTCTAGGTTAGCGCATGCAAGGAAAACGCCCTACCGCTTGCACCACTGCTCCAGCCTCCAAAATGAATTATATTTTGAAGCGTTTTTTTCCAGCATGATTGTCTTAATACATCATAGGAACCATCAGATCTATTACTATGTTCATCTTTTATCATATTATTCATAAAAAATAATGGTGAATGGTGGACACTGCTCATAGTGCTAATTTGGGAGGAAGTTGGAATTTGCACATCTAAAAATAGGGAAAGTGGAGAACCCTGAAGAAACCAATGTTTCTGAGTCTGGATTGAATATGGCACCAAAACTTCAAGAAGTCAGTGTTGTGTTGACTTCCCAACAGCAAGAATTTTCTGTCATTGTGTAGAGTTGCATATATTCCAGGCCCACAGACTACCAAACTATCAGTGTATTTCCTAAACCTGAGAAAGGAAGCAGACAGACAAATTAAGCTGATCTGGTCAGGTTTGCCAGTCCTGAGAGGAAGCCAAGACTCACTCAGAAGGTGTCTATGACAGCACAGGCCAAGAGAAGAAGCATCTGATTTTAACATGTTGCAAAGTTGGACTGAAAACCCAAAGTGAGTAAGTATCTCAGCAATAGTTCTACTTCTTACTAGGTTCAGGCAGATTGGACTCATAATCCTAGGAACCCTCTTCTGTACCTTTCTTGGACAGGGAGAAGGTGTTGGATTTTGCTGATTATGCTCATGTTGCCAAGTCATTCTCTTCTAATGAATTTTAATTACAATTTTATTGGATGTTAATGCTTCCCAGTAGGTCATGTTCTGGTTAACACTAGTATTTTTGGCCTTAAAGAGAAGTACAGGCCCAAGAAATAGTACAGCAGTTAAGGGACTTGCAATAAGAGTTATTAAATAATTCAATAGATGACAATCAACTGTGCAGCTGAATTCACAACCTGTGTCTGGTTTCTTGTGTATAAAAGCATATCCCAGTGGTTTCTTGACAGGATTTGTAATAAGTTCACAAGGGTTGATCCTGTGTGACCAGAGAAAATGAAACCACAAGTTCACTTCTTCAATAACAGAATGCCATGGAATTTTAGCATTGTTTTTCTGCTCCATGAAGTCCTTGTCTGCTGTTTAAAGTAATGTCAAGAGAAGACGGAAGCAGAAAGCACTGGACAAAGCTGGAGAGGAGATTTCAACTCACACAGTAACTAATTGGAGTCATGTGTCCATTAGATGTGCCCCCTACCCCCCATTCTCTGTCATCTAAGAGGACATATGATGGCAAATTAGTGCCTTTAGATTTTTTTGCCAGGAGCCTTCTGAAAGTGAACCAAGTTGGTTGTGGTTTAACTGTCCTCGATGTAGTCTTCTGACACCCTAGCCACAGCTTGCACTGCCTCAGGCAGAAGAGGCAGGTTTACCTTCAAGCATTTTCCACAAATCAACCACACTCAGACAGCTAGTCAACAAAAGAAGCCTGAGAAAGGGAAACACCCAGCCACACTGGGCCCCTCACAGTGGCCTCAGTACCTCTCTTCCCACTCGCCACCACCTGCACTACTTCTCCTCCTCCACCACTGACATCCTCTGAGCTGCCCACACCAGGCCAGCCCTGGGTGAGGTAGGAAAGGAAATGCCAAGAAGCTGAAACCACACGAGACACTACTTAGTAGTGCCCTGATGGTGAAATAACTCCTCAAAGAACCTCAAGGATTTCTAATTTTCTCTTCTTGGTTTTCAAATTTGTTAGTGCAGACTCGGTTTTAAATATCTAAATAAAAGTTCTGTTATTTGGTGCAAAGAAGCCAAACGTATGAGAATCAAGGATTTATATATTAAATTTCCTTTTTCTTAAGTATTTGGTGGGTAGGTACCTGTAGCAGGTCTTTGAAAGAGCCTATTTTCCAGAAAATGAAACATTATAATGAAACAAAAATATTAAAGTGAGATTGCATTTAAGTAGGCAAAAGGTTGTACACTAAGAAGAGCCACTAGGGCAAAGGAGAAATAGATATTGTGTTGGGTTTTATGCTCTGAAACATTTAAATAAATACAGAAACAGTTAAATAAATGAGTATCATGCTTGCATTTTCACTCCATTTAGTGGATATTAAAAAAAATATTTCACACAAAAAGAAATACATGTCTTAAATACATGAGTATCATGCTTGCATTTTCACTTCATTTAGTGGATATTAAAAAATATTTCACACAAAAAGAAATACATGTCTTAAATACATGAAAGTTACAAATAATTGATTGCAAGAGAAGCAAACTGAAAGCAAATGAGCTACTCTTTCACCAGATTTTCACCACTCTGTCTGCTCTTATATCATGGTAGAAGTGCTGTCTTTTGGAAATACTTATCAAAGTGACCAATAACATACTTAAGATGACAGCAAGGAAAGCCTCTTCAACAAATGGTGATGGGACAACTGGTCGGCCACATGCAAAAACAGTGAACTCAGACCTCCATCTAACACCATGCACAAAGGTCAAATCCAGATGGATTAAAGAGCTGGATATTAGACCCGAACCCTAAGGTAGATAGAAGAACACATAGGTAAAACACTCCATGTCATTGAGACTAAAGACGTCTTCAAAGAGGAAACATCACTGTCCAAACAGGTGGAAGCAAAAGAAAACAAATGGGGCTATATTTAACTGAGAAGCTTTTGCACCTCAAAGGAAATAATGAGTAGGAAACAAAGGCCAGCCACAGAATCGGAGAAACTATTCACCCAAGACCCATCAGATAATGAGCTAATATCTAAGATATACAAGGTACTGACAGTACTCAACAAGAAAAAATCATCTGACCCATCAAAAAATGAGGAGAAGAAATGAACAGGCTCTTCCTCAAAGAAGAAATACAAATGGCCAAAAGACATAAAAATGCTTATCACTAATTATCAGGGAGATGCAAATTAAAACAACAATGAGATACCATCTCATGCCACAGAGACTGGCACATGTCACAAAGAACAAGAACAACCAGTGCTGTCAAAGATGTGGAGAGAAAGGAACCCTCATTCACTGCTGGTGGGAATACCTTTCTGGAAAGCGATATGGAGATTCCTCCAAAAACTGTAAATTGAGCTCTCATATTATCCAGCTATATCACTCCTAGTGATATACCCTACGAACACAAAAACACAATACAAAAATGCCTTCTGCACACCTATATTCATTGTAGCACTATTTAAAATAGCCAGAATCTGGAAACAACCAAGATCCCAACAACAAATGAGTGGCTAAAGAAACATGTTATATTTATACAATGGAATAGTATACAGCCATCAGAAGAAATGAAGTCATAAAATTTTCATATACATGGATGGACATGGAAACTATTATGCTGAGTGAAATAAGTCAGAGGAGAATATAGAATAGTCGCACTCGTCTATGAGATTTAAGAAAATAAAAGATATTATTGTAATAATACCCAGAGACAATGAAGATGAGGACTGGAAGGACCGGCCATGATATGAAGCTTACCACACAGAATGGTGAGTGCAGTTAGAGAAATAATTACACTAACAACTATCATGACAATAGTAGTGAGTGAGAGAAATAGAATGCCTGGGGCCGATGAGGTGGTGCTAGGGGTAAGGTGTCTGCCTTCCAGGCCTCATGCTTAAGCTTGCAAGATCAGCAATGTCATCCATAGAACATCCTGATGACCGAAGCTAGCTTTCTTTATACAGTTGATGGGGCAGCTTGAAATTGGAATGAATCATGTGGGCACTGGAGCAGGTAGGGCACTTGCCTTGCATATGGCTGCCACAAGTTTTGTATCTTTCCACAATATGATCTCCTAAATCCACCAGGAATCATCCCTGAGCACAGAGCCACGAGTATGCCTTGAGCACTGTTGTGTGTGACAAAAAAGCAAAGTTAAAAAAAGTAATTTGAATCATGCACATAAAACTAATAGTTCTAGGGGTCGGAGAGATAGCCTGGAAGAAGGGCATTTGCTTTGCATGCAGAAGGACGGTGGTTCAAATCCCAGCATCCCATACGGTCCCCTGAGCCTGCCAGGAGCGATTTCTGAGTGTAGAGCCAGGAGTAACTCCTGAGTGCAGCCCAGTGTGACCAAAAAAAAAAAAAAAACTAATAGTTTTAGAGAGATCATGCCCACTGCTTTGGATGTGCTTTTACAAAAAAAAGTGATGCTTTTTCCTCTCATTTTCCTAATTGAATGGGTGAATGAATTGCCACATCATACTGGCCAGCAAAATTTGGACTCAGGGTTCAGAAAGATTTGACTTTGAAAAGGAGAAATGAGCCAATGACTTTAACTAGGTCGTTAAACCTCTCCAGTGTTTAAACTACATTTTAATTGTACCTGCTTCAAAAGACTTGTAGAGATGTCACTGCAGCGATCTGGGCCTTCATTCCATTTTTATCTAACTACCAAGAAAAGAAGTCTTCAAGAGAATTTTTAGCATCCCTAGGAGTGGGGGTACTACTGTTTTCGCAGTAGTAATATCAAAGCAGATGCCAGTATTGATGAGGCCTTGGATGCACCCAGAATTACTAGCTCATTGAATCCATATAATTCCAGAAGACAGGAAACTTTAACCTCTGATTGAAAATGAGTGAATTAAGGTAAATGTTTTCACATAGCTTCCCAGAGTTTACATCAGCACCAGATTCAGGAGTCAAAGCTAGGTCAGAGAGTTTAGATTATAGGTGTTTACCATGTGCAGTGTCTACTTAGCACACAGCTCTTGTGAGGTTAATGTGAGGGAATAAGATTTCAAGAAACTTTACTATTGAGCTGATCATACAATGTCAGACATACTAGACACTAAATTTGCCATCAGAATGCTCCAAACCAGGGCATGGATTTGGTTACTTCTTGAGAAGCCACTTAGCACTTTTATTTGAATGGGATACCTAGGAACCAGGAGTCCCAAGAAAGTATTGTGGCTAGTATCTCAGGGAGATAATTAGAATGAGATATGGATATATCCAAAGATGAACTTAGTATTCACTTGTCATGCTTTCCATTACCTTGAATTTTCAATTAGATTCAAACAAAATACAAAGGCAAATACAGATTTTATTTTAAAAATTTATTGTGCCCTATAGGAAAAGCAATTTAGCAATCAAAAATGCATAGATGTATTTATGGGGTAGAGAAAAGAAATCTTCAAGGAAGTTAGTTAATTTTCTATTCATATCCCTAAAGGGCCTGAATGACATGAATAGAAATGCTCAATTATATCCTTAGCAAATAGCCAGTAGGGACAATAAATTATAGCAAGAAGTTGATCCCTTTGAATAGCTTTCTGTCATGAATTCTTTCCATTGCTGCAAGTCACTGTTGTTCTAACCAGACAGGAAGTGACAATGGCAAAGTAGAGAGTACTCTTGAAGAGGAGGAGGAAGTACATATAATAGGCAGAGTTGTTTGTAAACAGCAGTTGCAGCTCTTCATCTGAAAAAAAAAGTGATGAATTTCACCTGTAATTTTGCAACTGTAGGCATATTAATGAAACAATATTAATGAAACAATCTACTATATTCAAGTGGCACTTCTCAATCCACAAAAAAATATACCGCCACCACTGAAAAGACAACTTAGAATCTGCCTGCTATTTAAGTGAAATAACAATCTTACCCAAATTTACATAGAACACTCTGAATGTAAATTAATTAAATTAATGTTGATTAATTTAAACATTAATTAATGTAAATTAAATTGTAAAGTTGCCATTTTAATGAATGGGTTAAAAGTGAAAAAAATAGTTGTGATAAGTAGCTTTTAGCATTGTTTCCAAACTAAAATAATATATACTATGATTAATCAGTGACTAAATATCAACATTTTTCTGAGAGATGCAAAGAAATGCAGTATTTATTCTTAGATCCAACATTTTAATCCTATTTGATTTTTATAATGTCTTACTTGATTTTTAGTTTTAATTCAACAAATATGTTAAAATGAAGGTGAATTTTCAAGAGGGGATTGTACAGCAGGGTTTAAATCAATGCTCCCAGCCACTTATTTTGCTTGCATGTAGGAAGAAGAGTCCTGAATCTTGTGCTATATTGTGCAAGCCAGGTGGGAATCCCTAGCTATCCATACATATATCTTTGATAACTGAGTTAGGGGCATTATTTCCAAGAGACAGATGAGAATATAGCACAGAGAATTTGAGTACTTCATCCATGTTGTTTCAACAAATAATTGAAAGAGTGTTACTTAGAGCTCATTAAAGCTCAGTCTGAAGTATTCACTATCCCATCATTTATCTCTTGTGTCTCAGAACCTATATTATTATATTTTATTCTTTGTCTATAGATTAGAGGAAAAATAGAAAACAAATTGTATTGATAATTATTTCAAGTGACCTGGATTTAGTTCGAGGTATGAGACAATTGTGCCAGAGAATTAAATTTTGCTCTGTTTCTCTAATGTCAAGTAAGGAAAAGTAATGCACTAAGTTTTAGGAGATTTATAAGAATTCAACAAGCACAGCAGCGTTTGCCTTGCAAGCAGCCGATCCAGGACCAAAGGTGGTTGGTTCGAATCCCGGTGTCCCATATGGTCCCCCGTGCCTGCCAGGAGCTATTTCTGAGCAGACAGCCAGGAGTAATCCCTGAGCAACGCTGGGTGTGGACCCAAAAAAACCAAAACAAAACAAAAGAATTCAACAAACATAGATTCAAAATGTGTTGATCTGGGGATAAGAGAGAGTTCAGCAGGTAGAGCTTTTTTTGCCTTGCAGGAGGTCAACCAGGGTTCAAAACCCAGCAACTCATATGGCCCTTCAAGCCAAGTAGGAGTGAGTCCTGAGTGCAGAGCCAGAAGTAAGTTTTGAGCAAAGCCACTTGTAGTCCAAAAACAAAAGAATATAAAACAAAACAAAAAATGTATCACAGTGACTTATTACTAAGAAGCTCTCAGTATTTGACAGTTTGTTTATATTAATAGACACTGTAAGAACGAAACACAAGAAAATTAGAGAACTTTCAACAAATGAATGACCTTTTTGTTGAAATATTTTAAAGCATAGCATTGTTCTCTAAATTACAGGAACTCCATACTGAAATAAAACAACATAACATAATGGAAATGATCAATTAACTTAAAATATTAATCAGTGTACTTTGAAGGATATGATTGTTTTCCTACCTAAACTAGGAAGAAGCCTCTTAAACAAGAGTTAAATTGATTAGGCAGAAAATAATGCTAAAGCATGACATATACAAATAAAGTTGATATATATAAGAACTTACCAATTTCAATTTCTTCTTTCAGAGGGGTATCTGGAGTGACATCTAGGACAAATGAAAGCAAAAATTTATCATATTTTATTCATTTTCTGAAGGTATGTGTATATAGAGAAACCATTTGGCTGTTGGGTAGGTGACAGCAGTTCCAATGGTTGTTTTGGTTTCTTAATTTTCTACTGTTTTGCTCTACTGCATATAGCACATTGCTTCTGATATGCAAGTTTACACATCTAGTGAGATCTTTAGATGTGCTCTGAATACAATGTGAGGAATTAATAGTATCATCATATTAAAATATCCCCAGCAACTAATTTTAGTATACTTGATGGGCTCTTTCTTGTGACATGATTTTGCTCATTAAACAATAAATGAGTTTTTTAAGTCCTTTCTATGGTGATGAGGTTAAACTTTACTGTGGAGTTACATGCCCACCTCAAAATGTCTTCCCAACCATAAACTGGTGTAACAATAGTCAAAGTAGTAATTATGTATAACAAAATCTGTAGTTATCATAAATTCTCTTTTGTTCGCTGAAAACATTTTAGCCAGATTATTTTCATCTGTCTTCAGAGTAATGTATTGATTTGTGCTTCTGTTAATATTGTTAGCTGTTATCAAAAAACAAAAAACAGCAAAGAACAAATAGCATTATAAAAATAACAAATAGTATTATAATAGCAATATAAACTTGCTACATGTGACATTGGAAACAGAAATGCACTAATTAGTTTTATTGCCTAGAGAAGAATGTGGGAG
The DNA here is from genome assembly GCF_024139225.1 of Suncus etruscus. Lineage (NCBI taxonomy): Eukaryota > Metazoa > Chordata > Mammalia > Eulipotyphla > Soricidae > Suncus > Suncus etruscus. The sequence continues at coordinate 108,715,870 of NC_064857.1, read as the reverse complement.
ACACTTGTTTCAGAGTTAAGTATCCAGTGAAAAATATTATGAATGAGAACTTTCTTGCTTTGTGAAAACACCATGGAACTAATTGCACTACTTGTCTCTTTTCCTTATAAATATAAAATATAAATATAAAAATCTAGGACACTTAGGCTCAGTAACTAAATTATATTCATGTTTTACATATTCATTTTGTTGTTTGGTCATAGAAATAGAAAGTTGGGACTCACTTGATAATCATTAGCTAGTTTTAGGAAAGGATATGTGTAAATAAACAATGAACATGGATGAATATGTTCTTACAACATTTTTAAGAGTAAGTCTTTTCACAAGTTTTTTCACAATTTGCTTTTCATGAGTCTCCAAAGAAAACTAAGCCAAGAGTTCAAAGCTAATTCTATTCTGGAAGTGAGTTAGAACTCACTCAAGACAAAATTCAGCCCTTCAGAAATGTGGGCTGCGGTATAACAGAGGTTGGTATATGCTCTATTCACACTAATTAAAGAGGATTTATTAGTCACTGGGAAAAATACAAACATTCCTTCTATGGGAATTGGGTGGCCTTTCATCTGCTATGTTAATATGGGGGGACACATAGACACTCTGCCACCACTTCTGCCTCACAGAGATGCCTGCAGATGACTTTACTTGATTGATTAGGAAACTAATATATTCTCTGTATTCTTGGCAATGATTCACTTTAGCGTACTTATCTACATAACCTATCCAACCACACACCCAAGTACCATAGTATTTGCTGAGATGCATTTACCAGAGTCAAGAGCTGCCTTGAATATGTAGAACAGAAGTAGCATGTATGTGTTAGCATCACCCACTTTTAGCTATGAAATGTCACTATAGTATTTGGTTTCGTATTAAATAAGAATATGCAGGATGGAGGTGTAGTATTGGGGACAGAGAAATAATAAAGGGTTAATGCTCAGGCCTTGCAACCTTCTGTCTCTGGTTCAAATATCCAGTACATCTGGTTCTCTGAGCACTGCCACCAGGTGTGACTCACAAAAGAGTATGATGGAGCCAGAAAGATAATACAGGGAGTAAGGCATTTGCTCACATGTGGAGGACCCAGTTTAATTCCAGCACCACATAAGATGCACTGAGCACTTCCAGGAGTGATTCTGAGGACAGAAGTTAAAGTAATTCATAAGAATAACTAATGCGGCCCAAAACCAACCAAGTAACAATAAAAGAATATGAAGAATAATATTTATGAAACAAAATGAAGACAATTTTGTTATAACACAATTGCAGTGGCCTGTTATTCAATATTTTTGTTGAGTTTCTTCTGATTGTATCAGATGAACACCACTGTGTTTCTGATAATTCATTGTGAATTATATTTTTAATATGACAGGACTCAAATGAATCCCCTGAAGCACATCTAGGAGAAACCCCCAAATACTGAGCTGAGAATAATTAGCACCTGAACCTCCAACACTGGATATGAGCTAGTGGCTGACTCAGGTTTGATCCCTGGCATCCCTTAAGGTCCCCCAAGCACTGCCAGGAGTAAAGGTATAATTCCTGAATATAGAGGTAGAAATAAGAAAAAATAATTTTCTAAGTATTCATTGTGAGCTAAGTTGCTAGATGTTCTCTAGATTTATGTTATTCTAATTCTATGGAAAAATAGAAAGAATACTTGTTACTCCCTAAAAAGCTTTGTTTGGCTAATCTTTTATAAGTACATGTCAAAAACAACAGCATTCTCTGGTGATGAGAATGGGATGCTTGGGGTTATATTTATATATAAATATATATACATACCTTCCTTTATTGAAGGAAAAATAATCTCTTGATCAACTCCTCCTCTGTTAAACTCGTGTTTGACGATACATTTGTGTTTTTTATCCAGAGAATTCTCTGTCACTGTCAGCCAACTGAATTTCATGTAGGTGTCACCAGTCTTCACAACATTTCCCTGCTGAGATTCCACCATCTTATTGCTGTTCTCTTCTTTCCAATCTATCTTAATGACCTCAGGGAAAAACTTCTCAAGAAGACAAAGATAGGTTCCAGACTGATGCAGGCTTACTTCAGCGGGTGAAGGAAGAAAAACAGTGGGTTTAGGAGAAAGGTCTCCATCAAGGTTTTTCTCTGTATGGGGGCAAGAAAGAGATATTTTAAAACCATTATTTGAGGAACACAAGAGAATGTTGTTGAAACAATAAAGGAGGAGAGCAGCCATCATGCTTACTACAGTCTTTAATCTGTGATCCACTGAAGGTTCTGAATTATTTTTTGGTTTAATTTTCAATGGGAAAAGAGGTTGACGAGATACATTACAGAACTCCAAATCACAGCTATTAAAGGCAGAATCTAGACAGAAACTGGGCTTTGATTCTTTCTCTATGAGTTAATGTCAAGAATGACACTTTTCTGCCCCATAATCAGCTTCTACCAGAAGCTGTATTCATGAATACAATTAAAGAAGCTTGTTGATAGGGCCAAGTGGTGACGCAGTGGTAGGGCGTTTGCCTTGCACACGGCTGACCTAGGACAGACCTGGGTTAGATCCCAGGTGTCCCATACGGTCCTCCAAGCCAGGAGCTATTTCTGAGTGCATAGCCAGAAGTAACCCCTGAGAATCACTGGGTATGGCCCAAAACCAACCAAACAAACAAACAAACAAACAAACAAAAAAACACGAAGTTTGTTGCTCCTCAACAGTGAAAGATGTGATAGAGAAGACTAGGTAGCCTGAGTTTAAAAATGAAAATCCTTGCTTGTTTCAAAATATCTTTCCATGCCCATCCTATAATTTTTAAGTTAAAATCTCTGATCCCACGTTCTGCAATTCTGTGCTCTATTACACTGTATTTCACTGATTTTGGAAGCACCATTTATTCTCTGGCTCATACAAATACTTGTCATGAGGAAGCTCATTGCTTTTCTGAGAGTATGCTAATTATCTGTTTTTATGGATCTTACCTTCACCTGTACTTAACTCACAAGTTAAACTTTTAATCCCAAATGTGGGTCCCACACCATTTCTGAAGTAATGGAATTTCTTTGACTGATTTAAAAAATTTATATGAATGTTAGTTGTATATCTGTTTTATTTTTCTGGTAAAGTGTAAGGGTGAGCCTCTAAGTTCTTTACCACAACATGAATTATAAACAAAATATCAATGTTTTCAAAACAGTTATTACATTTTAATTGATTGTTTTTGAAAATTCTCTTTTATCAACTAATCTACCTATAAAATCATATTTTATTTATTTGATATTTTGGCTATACCCAGTGGTGATCAGGGCTTTGTCCTGAGCTCTGTGCCCAGATATTATTTCTGTGGAATTTAGGGGACCACACACAGTGAAGAGGAATGAACCAGGTAAACCTACCTGCTGTTCAATTTCTCCAGACCACATCTATCAGAATTATATTTCACTATAACAAGTGTTTAGTAGGAGCTCACCTTATTCTTGAAATTCAAGATGCGATTGCAGCTCAGGGTTAAAGAGCCCTGCCTCAGGCTATAGTATAATTCTTTGTACAAAGACAAACACAACATATATTTTGAAAAAAAATTTTGAACATAAGAACCCTACATAATTAACTCTGTGTCATAGGGAAATTTTTTTTATCTATCTTATCTAAATAAGGTAACTTGAACTGTCTTAGAGAATAACTGTTTTTCTCTGTTCAACAGGTTTGTAATACTTGGTGCAAATTTATATTACATTTCCAGTTTCTTGCACACATAATATTAAAATATATGCACAGAATCATACATTTTAAAGAGCATATCATTTGAGTATTGACATGTTACCAAACAATACATTTGTCCTTAATCTAATGACTGAAAATATAAATATAAGACTAATTTTATTTGCAATGAAACTCAAATGTCTGTAATCTCTTTCCACTAGTTTGTAATTAGTATAATTTTTAATAGAATTTGGGGAGGGGCATACCTGGCAATGCTCAGGGTTTATTCTTGGCTCTGGGCTTACGGAATCACTCCTGTGGAGCTTGAGGAGTGCTATGGATATCAGCCAGGAGCAGCAGCATACAAGGCAAACACCCTATTCACTGTATATTGTTCCAGTGTACAATAGAATTTATAAAATTTGTTTCTGCTTTGGTCACACTAGGAAATGAACCCAAACCAAGACCTATTGCTTGCTTAGCTTACTGAGTTATTTTTCTGGCCCTCCAAGGGCAATTTTCAGAATTTAATTGTTTATTTTGGAAGAAAACAAAAAAATTCTTGAGTACTCTTAATTTTTATACAAAATCAAAAAGAAAATAATGTTGAGTTTTCAACTTTTAAATTGTAGTATTTACTTATTGTTTTTTTATTTTTGGGCTACAGCCAGTAGTACTCAGAAGTTACTCCTGCCTCTGTGCTCAGAGGCCACTTTTGGCAGTGCACAGAAGACCATATGGGGTGCCAGGAATCTAACTCAGCTCAACTGAATGAAAAGTAAATGCCCTATTCAGTGAACTATTTCTCCATCCAATTGTTGAGTTGTTAAACCTTGCTGTTAGTATATAATTAGGTAATAAAGTGCTGATCTGATTTTTAAACATTTTGTTGTTAGTATAATACTCTTTTTATAACTACAAACTATTTTAAGAATGGTATACAATATAAAATATTTTTCAATTGTTCATATACTTCTGGAAACATACTCCAAAAGTTTAGTCTATTTTTATACATAGGTATTGTGTTTTTTTATAGAATTACTTCTGGTTTAAAATATTTAAACTAACCTATGAGTTTAGGATATATCTCTGATCGAGAGATAGAGAGAGCACATAGGGCTCTTGCCGTACACACACCATCAATTGAGGTCTGTTCTCTACTACAAAATCTGGTCCCCTGAGCTTTCAAGAATTAATTCTTGAATGATTGCAAACCTTGGAGTTAACCTGTGCAAATATGAGTATGGCCCTAAAGCAAATGATGATGATGATGATGATGATGATGATGATGATGATGTTGTTGATGATGATATATGCATTTTAGGTAAGTTACAGTTATATGTATTTTATTAAAAGACAAGTGTTGGGTCTAAAGGCATAACAGCAGGTAAGGCACTTGCTTTGAAAGCAGCTGATCCATGTTTAATCTCCCACATTCCATGATGGTCCCCTCAGCCCACCAGGAATGACCTCTGAGTATAGAGCTAGAAGTAAACTCTGAGTATAGCTGGGTTTTATCAAAATAAAAATAAAATATAGTAAATAAATAGAATATTTAGAAATGAATAGAAATAAATAGAAAATCAGAAATCGCTCCTGGCTTGGGAGACCATATGGGACACTGGGTAATCGTGTGGTCTGTCTTAGGCTAGCATGGGCAAGGCAGACATTTTACCGCTTGAGCCACTGCTCCGGCCCCACTAGCTATGACCGTTAAGACTAATACCTCTTTTTGTTGAAGATATAAATTATAAGGAGTTTTTATTGCTTTGAAGCCATACTCAGGTGCTGTTCAATGTAGTACTCCGTGGTTACTCCCATCAAGAGTGAGGTGACAAATTATCGGGAGATCAAACTTGAGACTCTTTCATGCAAAGGATGTGCTCCAGTCCTTCAACTAAAATGAGTCATATTTATTTTAACCAGGGAGATAGTTCAAGGCATGAAGCTCGTATTTTGCATGTAGAAACCCTGGGTTTGATCCTAATCACCACCAGAGTGACCTCAAGTACTACCAGATCTGAGCCCAAAACAACATCAACAACTTTATGTGAAAGACCAAACACATTTTACTCTCATTTCTCTAGCTGATTTAAAGAAAAGTTCTAAATTCTATCTTCTGTGATTATACATGCATGTACCTCTTTATTTTAGAAGGATAACCGAACCCTTAGAAAATGTATGCTGTATGCATACATGCAATATCCATACATATATTGTATATGTATATGTTTATACACATATATTGGTTGCAAACAATTCTCCTTAATGACTGTATTCATTGAATTAGTGAAACAATATAGTGAAACACGTTGTCTATTTATTCACACTTTATTATTCAATTTTTATATAAACCCTTTGGATTTATATCCTATTTCATGGGTTAGAAGACTGAGTCCAAAGACAACCCACTGGAGTTCACATATCCAGTAATTGATAGAGCCCAGGTTTCAGAGCAGCCTGACTGCAAAGTATTTTCACAACTTTGCACCCACAGAAGAAGAAACTTAGGAGTTACACCATTTGGAGGAACCACACAATTTTAAGATAGCTACCTACTTTATACAAGTCTACATATGGACATAACAAAACCCTATTGCAATATTTTCATAATGGTGTCTGTTTACTTTAAATATCTATTTTAATTAATCTGTAAGAGCCCAGTAATTGATACATAATATTCCCATATTTGGCCAAATATTTTATGGCTATCTTAATGCGATGCTCTTTGATATCCTTCAACTCTCTCTAAAGACTACATTCTTTTTTGAATAATACGTTTTAATGAATCACTGTGAGATACATTTACAAAGTTGTTCATGATTGAGTTTCAGTCATCAAATGTCTAACACTTATCCCTTCACAGTCCACATTTCCCGCCACCAATGTCTCTGGTCTCCTGCCTGTCTTCCCCCTTTGTCCTCCGTCCTACCTATCTATGGTAGATATTCTTTTTTTCTCTCACTCTTACTCTCTTTTTCCTGGTTTTCTTTTTTAACTTTTAGACATTGTGCTTTGCAACATTGAAGCAGTATCACACATATCACTTTTACCTCTTTTCAGCAGTGATAATTTCAGAGTGATAATTTCCCACTGTTATTGTCATAGTGGTTGCTTCTCTGCCCTAACTTCACTCCCCCATCTTTGTGACAAGCTTTCTATCATGAACCAATCCTCCTAATCCTTGCTTCTATTTCTTTGGATACTATTACCATATTATTTCTTTTTTTAAATCCCTAAAAATGAGTGCAATAATTCTATGCCTATTTTCCTTCTAACTCATCATAATACTCTTATATCCATTCATAAGCTAGAAAAATTTGCATTCTCGTGCTAATGTCAAGTTTTGTTCCAGGATCAAAGTGTTTTATAACTTCAAAATGATTCAACTCATTTTAAAAACTTTAGTATAATTTTTATACTCTAGATCCTTCACATTCTAGTGAATCTTTGATAGCATGGGACTTAAGAGATTTCACGAGTTCATCTTTCTCATAAAATCTAAAATGTATTATCTGATAACAATAATAATGTCAATCAGTTCAAAGTACCTATATTGCTATAATGAGATCAAATGAAGTAAGATTTATGGCAAAAGACACTGGACTGATAGTACAAATTAAAGAATTTGCCTTACATGTGACCAAATCTAGCCAGATTCTTAGCACCACATATGGGTTCCCTGAGCACCATTAGCTGTGAAGTTTGGCTCCACCAAGAATAAAAATAAAGTAAAAAGCTATGGGAATAAGATCATCACTAGTATTACTATATTAGAAATATTTTAATTGTGTTTTAATTTTGTGTATTAATATAATGTTTAATTTAATTTAAATTAAATTTTAATTTAATTATGATGAATAATAAGTGAGACAAAACCTTATTCATACTAACAGGAATTTTTAAGGTTGCAGAACAATTAATGATAAAAGTAATTTCTTCTTTTGTTCTAAGTTACTGCAGCATGCCCAGAATTCTAAAAAACATAATCATTGGAAACTTTCAGATAATAAGCAATACTTTGTCTTATGATTCCCAGTGCTAAGAAAATGAAAGGAACATTGGCTAACACCTGGCATACTACAGTCAATAGCTAGAAATGATCATTGTGTGTCCAAATAATGCAACCAACATTACATTCCTAGATTTCACCTCCAGAATTTTCACTGACCTCAATCCAAATTATTTCAAAAGTTCAATGGGATCTCCTTTAGAGGTTTACAAGGCAGAATGGCTAAAGCATTAACTTTTTCCTAACACCATGTTAGCAGCCTGGACATATCTGCTGAGGTAATATATGTAATGCCATTTGTGAATGACAGCAGGTGGCTTTTGTCACTTGTTAGTGATGTTAAGTGTTATGATGCTCAAAGCAATACTGCAATGGTAGTCTAAAGAAGCTTGTTTAAGCATCACTTCTTCCATTTTATTAATGGCTACTGGAGACTGTTCTCAACTTCCTGTTCCTCCTTAATGACACCAGGAGGTTTCTCATACACACACACACACACACACACACACACACACACACACACACACACACCTTTCTTATTTTACCGTGGGAAAGACATATCATACTTGAAAATGTGGTATGCCACACACTTCCTAAGTTCATAAATTGTACATTTTATCTTTTCTTTAAACATAGCTTTTTACTCTATGCTCTTGCAGATTAATTCATCAGGCTCTTTGTTGTCTGATTTTCTTTCTTCTTTTGATTTTCCTTTTTAGTTCTTCTCAAACAGATTTTTGAAAAGGCAGCTTAGATAAAATGCAAAAAGGTGGTATATCAAAGTGTGCTTTTTTTTCTGGCACTAGTGTCGGTCGTTTAGTCAGTGCTTACTTAAATATTGCATGAGGGAATATGGGTTTGCAAATTATGTCTGTGTGACAAGAAACATAAAAAGGTGGAATTCAAATAGAATGTAAGTACCTGAGCACAGGCAAAGCTTTTTCCCCCAGCACGATTTCTCAAAGAACAGAAGGTGCCTTCTTTAAGTCTTTGAGCAAGGTCTCATATTAAAAGTGGCCTTTCTGAAACTCAGCTTTGATTAAAAAAACAAAAGAACTTGGACAAAATACCAATCTAAATAAAACATTCTGAAATGTTTTATTTAGTGTTTTGGAAACTAGTACAGGTTACAGATAATTAGAATATTCAATATTTTAGTAGTTTAAAATATTAATTTCAATTTAATCTAAAATACAGAAAAATTCAATGCTAATTTTATAAATTTTACATGGTGTTGCAGTTTAAATGTCTTATGTATATGATGTACAAATATAGAGTACAGAAAAAAACTTACAGATTATTTTCTTTTCTTTAACAACTGGTTAGTTGTCTCTTTAAATAAGATACTGGGTGACATCATTATATGATGAAAAATTATATAATATCATATATAAAGAAATTTTTATATACAAAGAAATGCTTTGATAGTAAGATAATTTAGAAACTAGTTATAAAATAGATGTTTTATGATGGGTGTAATGTGGGAATTGTGTACATGAGAAACTATTATTAAAACACTCAATTCCTCAAATATTTTTAAATAGTGTTTTAAAAGCATATAAAATCTGAACAAAAGTTTAAATGGAAATGAGGTCAAAACAAGCAATATGTATAAACTTATTTTTATTGAAATAAATTTTAATATTGGATATTTAACTTAATTAGTTCATCAAATGTCATAAAATCTAAATTTTTAGCTTATAGGTTTAGTTTGTATTTACCTTATAGGTTTGTATATTCATGTTGTAAAACCTCACCTTTTTATGTTAAGTATTGGAAAAAGAAAATAAAATCATAAATAAAAATTATAAAATCATAAAATCTAAATTTTTAGCTTATATTTAGCTTATAGGTTTAGTTTGTATTTACCTTATAGGTTTATATATTCATGTTGTAAAACCTTCTCACCTTTTTATGTTAAGTATTGGAAAAAGAAAATATCATGGTATATTTGGGCTTCTTGAGGTAATAAATTTTTTAAGATTATTTTCTGCACATTTCAACCACTTTTAGAAGAAGTTTTAGAAGTAGTTTTAGAAGCTAAAATAATATTTTAAACACTCAATAATTGCTTGTTATATATAGACTAGATTATATTTGGCATATTTTTTATACTCCTGAGTTAATGAAGAACTCCAAAAAGTAGTAATTTGAAGTCTGGATAGCTGATGTTTTTATTATTAACCATGTATATGCCCAACTTTTGTAGCATGTAATTACATATTTATTTATAGTTATCCTTCACAGCATCCACATAATATGGTTGTTGCATGGACAGAAAAATGAATAAAATATATAAAAACTTTAACTGTGATGCATGTTATTATGAAAGCTATTTGTTTATTTTTTATTTTTCAGTAGGTCATGTAAAATGCTAAAAATATACAGAGGATGAAGACACAGAATTAAAGTCCTTGCATTTTCCCTGCAATATATAGTCCCAAGAAATATTTTTCAGAACCCTCAGAAATTATATATACTACTACAATACTTTTATAATATTCATTTACATTGAGAATGTAGTTCATTAGGACAAAAAGAGAACCAGAAATTGAATCTCAACTTACATTTTGTTACATGATCACAACCATAAAGGAAGCCAAAATATCTCAATTTTATTAGATCAGTATTTTATCAGTTTTGTAAAAAGTCTTTGAAATATTTAAAAGCTTTTAGTTGGAGAAGAACATTCCATAATGTTCTTCCTCCTCTAGGCAAATTGTTTTATTTAAACTAATATGAGAGGACAAATTTACACAACTGAATTAGAAACAAATTTTATCAGTTTATCATGTTTTAAAATACATTTGCACAACTAAATATTATACTTGAAATCAGTCAATGTCTGATTCAAGGAGAAGTTTATCAATTTTTGTTGCACTTATCAGCCATTGGTTATTTTTGGGCAAATAAACAGCTAAGCTCCTTTCACTTCTTTCAACACAGAAATATACAGTGGACAAAATAATTTTGCACCTTAGTAGTCAAATTTTGTTGTAATTAGTTCATGTCTTCATGTCCTCTGCATTGGGTCAAGAAAACTATGTCAAGGATCTAAGCCAGCATTGCTCAACAGGTAGTCAGAAGCCACTCATAAGTCCCTGGGATAGCACAATGGAACCACAGGTGAAAATTGCATAAATGGGGGCTACAGAATGAAACGAGGGTGCCAACTGGTAGGACACAAGAAGGAAGGAAAGTTGGAAGAGAGCCTTGGTTCAAAAAGGCTGGGAAACAGTGATGTAGACCATGGGTAATCTCCCAAAGATCCCACAATTATTTGTCAAGCAAGTACTGAATCCAAGAATGTTGAACCAGGAAAAACAACTAGTCAGTAGCACCTGCATCACCTAGACCCCTAACCCCCCATATCTTATTCTAGAAAAATTGAAGAAGACTTACCTGTGATAATAAGCTGTGTACCGGGACCAAATACTTTTATTCTCCCGCTGTCCCCACTATAAGAAAAGCCTTTATAGAAATCTTCACCTCTGTTTCTAATTGCTCCTGTATGTTCCTGTATTTTCAATGTCTGTCTACATAGGGCAAATTTTGTCCTTCTAACAGTAAGCCAAAGATGAAATTCGAGCAAAATTTCCCAAATGAAAATGTAATCAGAAAATGGAGAATTGATTGACCTTTGCCTGGACCCCTTGAGTTTTGCCTTTTTTCTATCACCCCTCAGATATGTGGGAGAATCTGATTTTTATCTTTTCTCATCAATCTGCATATCTCCAAATCTCCTCCTTTAAAAATTTTCATGTATGAATATCAATTCTTTGCCTACATATATTTTAGACTTGAAATTTCTAAAATTTTCAAAAATAAAAAATAGAAACAAATTTAGATATTAAATAGATATATATCCAATGTGCTTTATGATTTTAAAATTTATTTTCTAGTTTTTTCACTAGAACATGTATAATGCCTTATGAATTAAAAATGTATTCAGAAAGTGAAAACTCAGAATTAAAGTCCATTAATTTTCCTTGCAATATATTCTCCTAAGAAACATTTTTCTGGATGTTCTGGAATTATAGATGCTGCTATAATATTTCTGTAATATTCAGTTACATTAAGTACATAGTCCATTAGAAAAAAAGATGGGGTGGGGGGGAAAAGAAAAAAAAAAGATGACCAGAGATTGAATCCCAACTTATAAACATTTTGTTACATGATCACAATCATAAAGAAAAATCATATATTGTGGAGTGGATATATGATTTATTGTAAAGTAAGTTCTTCCTAGGTTCCAACCATTAAAAGTATACCAAATGAATTTATAAAAAGTATAAATTCTCAGAGATAAAACATCAAGCAATTAATTGATAAAAACATTCATTTATAAAGCAGTGGGGGTATAAGTTAGAGCAGAGAAGAAACCACTATGGCAATTATAGTTAGAAATGATCACAATGGACAATAACTGGATGTGAAAAGAAGGTAAAATGACATGTGTAATACCCCTTCAGTAACAATATTCAAACCACAGTGTCTATAAGGAAAAGAAAAGGGAGGCAGGCAGAGGAGAGGCCGGGGAGAGGGCAAGAGGGAAACCAGAACATTGGTGGCAGGATATGTACAATAGTGAAGTGATGGGCTTTGTATATTGTATAATTGACACTCAATCATGAACAAAGTTGTAATTGTGTATTTCATATCCATTCAATTAAGGAATTATTTTGTTTTACAAAAGCATTTAAACTGAGAAAATTAAATTAATAAAGTTTAAAAAGTTCCAGAACTTTTACTTAGCTCCCTGTTCTGCTTCTTAGAAAATCCAATGTGTGTAATGCTATTTCTGCAGTCATGTATGAAAAAGGATCTCTGACTTATTCAGTTTAATTTTCATAAAAAGAATTTATACAATCACAGTCATTATTTAATAAGATTCAATATTTATAGGAACTTTGGTGTTGATAAAAATAAAATTTGAATAAGTTGCCATCCTTACTTTTCAGTATCTAAAAATACTCTAAGACTAACTAATATTTTGACGATTAAAAATGAATATTTCAACATGATTTATTTCTTCTTAGGAACAGGATGGTTGTCTTGCCATGATCCGAAAAGAACACTTTTTATTTGTAGGGAGTAACAGAAAGTTTGAGCTGCTACCAAGCAATTAATTCAAGAATTTCTTTAAAAGCTCAGAGTACAGAAAAATAACTTCTCAGAATATAAATCATAATAATTTTTCTGGTGTTGCATGATGGCCAGAACATGGAATTTGAAACAGTCATGTCTTTATTGAATCTCATACTTTGCCATGGCAAATAGTCATGTGAACTTATATAAATGAACTTCTCTATTCATACTTTCTTATTTATATTTTAGAATGAGAATTGCCTTTACAGGACTTTGACTAAGGAGTAAAGCATTAAAATTACTCTGAATGAATACAGCTCTCAGTAAATATTGGCATATATTTGACAGGTTTTATCACATCCTCTAAGGAGTTAGAGTAAAATAAGTGGAATTTGTTCATGACATTTTATAATCAGTGTAAAAAAATTCATTTTTGCACTGATTTTAGAGATGAGATAAATGATATCAAATCAATATAATATTGGTTTTTGCAGGTTTGGATGAGAAAGGAATATTGTGCAAACAGGTATTAAGAAATGATGCTGAATTTATCTACCACTTAAAAAAAACAAGAAGTAAACTGTTAAGTTAACATGTCAGCAGTTGACAAACATGGTTCCCTAAAATATTTTTATTTCTAGCTTAGTATACCTTTCTGCACGTATTTTCTAAAAGTGGCATGTCACTCCTTACAGACAAGGAAATCACTCACAGAACTGTTTTGTTCACATGTAGCTATCATAAATTCAAAAGCATAGAACATGGAAAGAAGACCAAAATGTGGCAGATAAATAGCAATGATCTTTAGTTTTCTTTTCTAAAAAAAAAGAAAGCCATCTATGAGTCTTTCCGTTACTAATTTAAAAAAAAAAAAAAAGGTACTTACCTCGAGGAATCACTATGAGCTTAGTCCCTTCTCCAAATATCTTGATCCAACCTGCGCTATCACATTGGTTCCAGCTTCTACAAAAATCTAGTATTCTAGAGGCCTGAGCTATAGCACAGCTGTAGGGCATTTCCCTTGCATGCAGTTGACCCAGGACAGACCTGGGTTTGATCTCCGGCATCCCAGGTGGTCCCCCAAGCCAGAAGCAATTTCTGAGTGCATAGCCAGGAGTAACCCCTGAGCATCACCAGGTGTGGCCCCAAAACAAAAAACAAACAAAGTCTAGTGTTCTAAATGTTATGACATGACAAACAGATTAAGAACTTTGTATTGGGATCTTGGCCACTTGCCTTCCTTTTTAAGGCTTTGATAAAGATTTTGTGAAATCTGGTCATTTAAATGTTTGATCAGGTAAATTGATTCATCTGGCTGTTTTCCACCTAGAAAATAAAATTGTATAGAAAAGGTAAGGAAAAAGGGTAACAAAAAGAAGTCAAGATGATTGGCTATCCTAATTTACAAGGAAAAGCGTTCAGAGAATTCAGACGGTTTTATTTCCAGGTATTCAGTCACGTGAAATAGCATCAAAAGAATGATGGTTCCGTTCTCACAAACACCGGACCTGCACTATCAGAAATTTGGGGAAGCATATTTCATTGATGTAGCAACTGAAAATGTGAATGTGCTGCTAACACATGAGAAATTTATAGAAATAAACCAATAAAGTAAGGCACAAGTTTACTAAATTAACACACAACAATGTGAGGTATTGTGCATGCAAAAATAAATTCAAAAATGAAAAATAATTTTTTGGCTTTTGAGCTACACCCAGAGGCACTCAGGCCTTACTCCTGGCTCTGCACCTAGAAATTACTCCTGGAAAATCTGTGAACAATATGGGATGCCAGGGATTGAACCCAGGTTGGTTATGTGCAAGGCAAAAATGCCTTACCTACTATGCTATTGCTCTGGCCCCAAAACAATTTTACAATCTTTCAGATTAGTATTCCAAAACATCAAAGAAAGAAAAAGAAAAAGGGAGGGAGGGAGAGAGAGAGAGAAAGAGAGAAAGAAAGAAAGAAAGAAAGAAAGAAAGAAAGAAAGAAAGAAAGAAAGAAAGAAAGAAAGAAAGAAAGAAAGAAAGAAAGAAAGAAAGAAAGAGAGAGAGAGAGAGAGAGAGAGAAAGAAAGAAAGAAAGAAAGAAAGAAAGAAAGAAAGAAAGAAAGAAAGAAAGAAAGAAAGAAAGAAAGAAAGAAAGAAAGAGAGAGAGAGAGAGAAAGAAAGAGAGAGAGAAAGAAAGAAAGAAAGAGAGAGAGAGAAAGAAAGAAAGAAAGAAAGAAAGAAAGAAAGAAAGAAAGAAAGAAAGAAAGAAAGAAAGAAAGAAAGAAAGAAAGAAAGTGAGAAGGAAGGAAGGAAAGAAAGAAAGAAAGAAAGAAAGAAAGAAAGAAAGAAATAAAGAAAGAAAGAAAGAAAGAAAGAGAGAAAGAAAGAAAGAAAGAAAGAAAGAAAGAAAGAAAGAAAGAAAGAAAAGAAAGAGAGAAAGAAAGAGAGAAAGAAAGAGAAAGAAAGAAAGAAAGAAAGAAAGAAAGAAAGAAAGAAAGAAAGAAAGAAAGAAAGAAAGAAAAAGAGAAAGGAAAAAGAAAGAGAAAAAGAATGAAAAAGATAAAAAAGAAAGAAGAAAAGAAAAAGCCACATGTGATTCAGCTTTCTTTTTATACCAAGTAAAATAGAAAAACACATGAAAAACTATATGTCAATCTAAAGTTTAGAAATAGAATTTGATCCATATCAATTTTTGATATTGTTATGTACTATGCTTAAATCACAGAATATTATTGAGTTTAGAAAATACACACTGATTTATTTAAAATAAAACCACTAAAAAGACTATGAACCAATAACATTTTAGCAATGGGACCAGAGAGTTAGTATGCAAGGTGGGGTTTGCCTTGCACATGGCTGACTGTGGTTCAATCCTCTACACCCCACATGGTCCCCTAAGCAAATCCAAGAGTGAAATCTGAGCACAATAGCAAAGAGTAAGTCTGGAGCACCTCTAGGTATGACTCCAAATTAAAACACAAAACAAAATCCTCTGATAGATTGATTATTATTCAGATTTGAATGAGGGATACATAGCTTTTCAATAAACAATAATTGAAGTAATTCATTTATACTAAAATTGATCTCCAGTTAATACACAGGGGAAAAGAAAATGAATACGAAAGTGAAAATAAATTCTACCTGAAAATAGCAATATGCATAAGCAAAAAAAAAATAGAATAGGAGAATTATAATGGAGAATATTATCAAGTTTACTGATTTCTTGCTTAGAGAAACATGAATTTTAAACTGTGCTTTTCTGTTCTAAAACTTGATATTAAAATTTTACAAATATTTCAAATAGGGATAGAGCAAAGTATAAATCACATGGCTAGCATGTGCAAGGGCCTCATGTGGTTGGTCCCCAGTATTACATGGCCCTACAGATACCAGTGGTATTACCTTGCTGATCCCTGATCCCTGTTCTACTTAAGAATTACATTGGCAGGTCTGAAAAACTAAACTGTCAGCCCTACACTGTGGGTAAAGCATCACTGGAGGTGGCATCTATAAATATATATAAAAAGATAGGTAGACCTCAGGCAGGAGAGATGGCACAGTGGTAGGGCATTTGCCTTGCATTGTCTGGCCCAGGGCGGACCGCGGTTCGTTCCCCACTCATTCCATGTGGTCCCCCAAGTCAGGAGCGATTTCTAAGAGCAGTCAGGAGTAATTCCTGAGTATCACCGGGGGCGGCCTCACAAGAACAAAAGATATTTCTTCTGTGTATGCTTTCTATAGCATCTCTTGTTGAATGCTCCTCATTGTATTCTATTCTGAATCTCTGCACCCTATTTTATTTCTCTAGAAAACGTTGGTTTTTATTATTATTATTATTATTATTATTATTGAATTCTGTTTTACTCACAGCTAAGATCTGTCTTTTGAGTAGCTCAAATTTTGCTCAGTTCTTCATTTTATCTTTCATTGAGATGCTTCAACTATTCCTATAAATGTCCGATTTAGGGGTCAGTAAGATATTTAGGAATAATCAATATACAATCTAGGGAGGCTTTGGGGCCATACTCAGGGATTATTCCTGACTGTGCTCAAGGATTACTATTCACAATGCTCATATGTGATGTCAAGGATTGAACATGGGTCAGCTACATGTAAGGCAAGCACTTTACCTGTTATACTATTAATCTGTCACTTTCATACACATTTTTCATGTTTTATATCCGATGGGGAGACATCTGCAGTGCTCAGGGTTTATTCCTATCACTGCACTCAAGAATTACTCCTGGTGATGCTCACAGAATGATATGGGATGCTGGGGATCAAATCTGTGCCAGCCACATGCAAGGCAAGCAAGCACCTTGTCCACTGTACTAGCTCTGGCCCCTTCATGGACATTTTTAATTCACCCACCTTGTTCTCTAGCTCTCTTTACTGAAATCTACCTTAAATTTTTAAGTTTCTCAAGTTGTTTCAACCTCTCCTGATTGTTAAAAGCCAAGAAATTATGAAGTTCTCAATTTAGAAATTCTCTGTACTTACGTGTTCTGTCTGCTCTTATGGTGATCAAAACCTATACAATGAAATCCCAACACTTACTATTTTATTTAATATTATTTCAGAATCTATCTACAGTTTTCATGTTCCAATCATTTCAAATAGTTGCTGTTTTAATTTATAGTCATTAGTAAGAATACTAATGTACTACAAACTTACTTCACTAGAATATAGACTCAATAAAAATATTACTGCTTACATTAATGTACAAGGACTGTTTGAATCTAACCATTTACCCCCTATTTCATAATTTTACCCATTCTCCCATTTCCTCATAACCCCTTGTGGAAATTCTTCAACTTAACAAAAAACACCAAAGATGGGATATGCCCCAAGGTAAAATTGCTTATATCTTAGAATGCAAAGAGTTTACACCCTGGAAAAAATGGAATTGCAGGAAAGAATAGAATAAATTATAAATATCCAACACAGAATAAGATTGTTTAGAATTTTTCATATCTAAGGGCAGCAGGGGCCAAATGGAATGGGTAACATTAGGAGTCTTAATAATTTTAAGGGTAACTGCTGATCAGCTATGTGAAATTCCCCAGATTAATCTCTTTACTAGCCCTGTCAACAATGGGAAAGCCATTGTTGGGAGCCCCCAAGCAGTAGTGTGGGAGTGATGATATTGGATAGAGTAGATTACAAATGCCCCTCTGTGAGAAAAGTGATGATTGCCTAGGCGACCTTCATGGTTCCACAGTCTCTGTATGTTTGTCTCTGCATCTGTCTCATTTTTTTGCAACCAACCCCATTGTATAGCAGATCCCCTTTCAACATTGGCATTTGACATCCCCAAATACCCAAACCTTCCATGATCACTCCAAACTAAGTTTGGAAACTGGAAATTGAGCTCCCAGATGATCCAGCAATACCACTCCTAAGGATATCACTCCTAGAACACAAAAACACAGTACAGAACGCCTTCAGCACTCCTATATTCATTGCAGCGCTATTTGCAAAGGCCAGAATCTAGAAACAATCCAGGTACTCAACAACAGATGAGTGGCTAAAGAAATGGTACATTTACACAATGGATTAGTATGCAGCCATCAGGAAGAATGAAGTCATGATATTTTCCTATATGGATGGACTTGGAAACTATTATGCTGAGTGAAACAAGTCAGAGGGAGAGAGACACAGAATAGTTTCACTCATCTGTGAGATTTAAGAAAAATAAAAGACATTATTGTAATAATACCCAGAGACAATATAGATGAGGGCTGGAAGGACCACCCATGATAAGAAGCTTGCCACAAAGAGTGGTGAGTGCAGTTAGTGTCACAACTATGGTGAAAATGTAGTGAGTGAGAGAAGTAGAATATCTGTCTCAAATACAGGCAGGGGGTGGGGATGAAGAAGATTGGGGCATGAAGGAAGAAGATGCTCAACTATGAACTTGTTTGTATCATGATGTTTATATAAAAATGGGACTACATCTAAGTAAAGATTTTCTGCATGGCAAAAGATATCTAGGTTGAAATGAAAAAA
Organism: Suncus etruscus; assembly: GCF_024139225.1. NCBI lineage: Eukaryota > Metazoa > Chordata > Mammalia > Eulipotyphla > Soricidae > Suncus > Suncus etruscus. The sequence continues at coordinate 108,697,105 of NC_064857.1, read as the reverse complement.
CAGCTGAATGGGAAAAATATTTGTATTCAACACATCAGATAAAGAACATATAAAGGATCATTAAAGGATATATGTCACATCTAGGCTATATAAATTTCTCACAAAGATCAATCAAAAAATATCTAAGCCCTATCAAATCATGGAAAGAGGAAATGTAGATACTTCTAAGAGGACAAGAAGTGAATTCAATAAGCACTTATTGATCTCTCTAATATTTCTCTTTACTTAAGTAGTTGTTCATTTTTATCAAATAATTTTATATGCAAAAGTATTATAAAAAAAGTTCAGTTTCAATTTTAAGCTAAACATTCAAAACAATATTCAGTTTCTGGTCTATTGAGAAAAGAAGCTTCCAAAGGCTGTTGTGTCATCTCCTACCAGCATCTAAAGTCAAAAGTAAAGCAAGTAGTCAGAAGCAGCTGAGTCCTCCCTGAGTGCAGATGGATCTTATATACCATGAGGTCCAGTTCAGATCTGCTCTAATTATCCTGGCAAAAGTCCCATGATAAAATGTCACTGACTGTGTCAATAAAATATAATGATTTAGAGGGGTGCACTTGATACATCATTCTGTTTTATTTTTATGAGCAAAATCACAATTTATGGAGTTAAGTAATATAAAGGAGTAAAAAATCTATAAAATTTTATATTTACAAAAATATGGTAAAAACAACATAAGATTTTCTAAAGGACAAGAAATGTCATATTTGTAACAATAATTTTAATATTACAAACCCCATTTTTATAATTATGTTTTATATTTTATTATGTGGCATAAGCATATGGTGTTTATGATGCTTCAACATTCAAATTAAAAGAAAATATAAGCTAATTGGGAATTTCTAAAAAGAACAGTGGATAGACATTTGGAATAGTATACCTTAACCCTTATTACAAAGCTGTCAGAATATATCTATAGAGTATTAATAAAGCAGAAGATAATCAGAGTTATCAAACTAGGAAGTAATTGTACTTGTTTGTTTGTTTGTTTTTTATCACACCAGGTTATGATTAGGCCTTACTCCAGGCTCTCTGCTTAGGAATCAGTCTAGCAGAAATTAGGGGACCATATGGGGTGCTTGGGATTCAAACCCAGGTCAATCACATGAAAGTAAATACTCCACCTCTATAATGTTGCTCTGCCTCATCAATTGTATGCTCTTCTATTTGGGATTTGTCCCAACTATCAGAATCAAAGACAGTCGGTAGATTCTGAGGGCTCTTTCTGCAACTAATTCAAAATTCACATATATTTTCTGAAGAAATCAGTCTCCACCTCCTGCTTGATAATAGAGTTGTGCATGAGATGAAGTTAAATCCAGAGATTGGGAATTTCAGAAGAGATAAGAAGCTGTAGAAAAGAAGGTAAGAGGGGCCGGCGAGGTGGCGCTAGAGGTAACCTTACAAGCCTTGCAAGAGCTAGTCAAGGAAGGACCGCGGTTCCATCCCCCAGCGTCCCATATGGTCCCCCCAAGCCAGGAGCAACTTCTGAGCGCTTAGCCAGGAGTAACCCCTGAGCATCAAATGGGTGTGGCCTAAGAAAACAAACAAAATAGCATTTATTTGAAAAAAAAAGTGGGGAGGTCAACAGGGCTCAGGCCCACCCATTGCTGGCCTGTATTTTTTTTCATCAGGATGACAATTACATACTCTGTCAACATATATCTGATGGGGTTGTTGGAGACGTGGCATATGTAGACAGCGCACCACTGAGACAGTTTAGTGAGGCAGGAAATGGAAGTGGACTAAGTATCTGAAATGCAGGTGGTAGGCATCAGTGGTTAACCACCCGTGGGCAAAGCACCATTTCTGGGCCTCAGCCCTCTTATTTAAATTGGAGCATTGGGCTAAAGTTGCCCTATGGCCTCTTCCCTTTGCAACGGACTTTGCATCTATGAGTAAGAGCATTAAAGAGTCTGTGAGAGAGGGTTACAAGCAGAGCAGGTTTTCCTACAAGCTCCTTCTGACTTTGTGACATTGTGAAATCCCAGCAGGCACAATAGTAGATGGCTTCATCAGACTCGATGACAGTGTTGATGATCAGGTAAAAGATTCCATTACTTTTTTCTGACTCCAGGCGGGGGTTGAAGTTGTCTTTGATAAAATTCTTGGTTGAGCTATAAAGAATTCGTTTCAGGGGTTCTCCCTCTTTTTGTTCATACCAGTGCACAATGACATTGTCAACGGCAATCCCAGACAGCTTGCAACTGATGCGCACTACTTTGTCTGGTCTTGCAGTCTTGGACTGATTTTGAGATATTCTCACTTCGGTATTTCCATCTGAAAAGCAAAGAAGGGAAGTCAAGGGCACTTAAAATGATTCACTTTAAACACAACTAATCAGAGGCATTTTCCTTTCTGAAGAAACCTGTGCTCTCTGTTGGCCACATGTCAATCTCTTTCTCTCACATTTGTATAAGTAAAAATTCTATTTTTCTTAGGGCCAGAGCAATAGCATAGTGATAGGACGTTTGTTTTACATGCAGCTGACCCAGGACAGACCTGGGTTTGATACCCATATGGTCCCCCAAACCAGAAGATATTTCTGAGCGCATAGCCAGGAGTAACCCCTGAGCATCACCAGATGTGGCCAAATATATATATATATATATATATATATATATATATATATATATATATATATATATATATATATATATATAATGTACTCTTCTTAAGAAAAGATGCAAAGGGGAAAATAATGTCAACCTACATATGCAAACCAAAACCAAAGAAATGAGAAAAATCCAGGAGGGCAACATTGTCGATGTCTGGCCCTAATGGTCGCCAATAGATACTGTGAATTAGAGCCTCAGATACAGTTGCTGACTTTTTGTTCTGTGGAAGAAAGGACAGGGGAGGGTAATTTTTTGTATAACCAATGAAAATCCTTCTTAGAAGAACTTCAATAGTGTCATATTGTCATACTTCTCGTATAAAGGAACAAATTATATGCAGTGAATCAAATATTAACTTTCCTTTAGAAGTAATTCTCATTTTCCCTTTAAGAATTGCTTTAAGTATATTTATTTTTCAATTTTTTCCAGTGTCTGAGTACACGCTTTTGCCTAGCACATTTTGCATGTTTTAGCCACTATGTATGGCAATTGTAGGCACTGAAAGGAAAGTATTATTACTGCATACAGTAAAAGAGATAAGGGGCTGCAGAGATAGAATACGAGGCAAGATGTTTGATTTGCATATGTTTAAACCAGGTTGAATTCCCTAGTATTCCCAAGCTCCACCAGGGGTGATACTTGAGCACAGAGCCTGGAGTAAGTCCTGAGCCTAGCCAGGTATGCCTTTAAGACAAAACAAAACCAAAAAAAAATCATAAAAATAAAAGTGAGTCAATATTCCATAAACTCAAACAGAGCTTTGCAGATCTTGAGTTTGCAGGAAGCTCACAAAGTTTGATACTATAGTGATTGCTACATACACTGTAATATTACTGTGCTATTATTATAAATGAAGCACAATGTAGAAAGAGAAAATATAATTTTGGTTATTTTTTCTTTTATTATATTTTGAAAATCTAAATTATTATTTAGTCTATCAGAATTAAAACTGTATTTTGATGTATGAAGTCAAGTTGAAAGTCAACAGAAATAACTACAAATGATGTTTTTGCTATTAGTGATCTTGACCCTCTTTATCTTTTTATTATTAGCCTTTCAGAACAAAAATAACAATAAAATGTAGTTTTAATTCTGAAAGCAATGTAAACTATAGATTTCAAAGAGTTCCCTTGTCCCCATTTTAGCTGATCAGACTATATAAATTGGTTCATTGGCTACAAAAGGACAAAGATTTGTAAAAGATTACGCTGTTTTCACTTATAGCAACTTATTCAATGCACAGCAATCCTATGAGATTAAACAGTGTGGCTGCTTAAAATTCGAAAGGCAGAATGAAAATCATGTAATAACATTACTGAGTCGTTACTGTCAAAGAAGGGATAAGCACAAATTTGATGTTAGTATTTGATTAATCGAAAATAGTTTGCTCCTTTATACCAGAAGTATGACAATATGACACTGAAAAGTCCTTTTGCCTCTCATTCCAAGTCTTTGTTAAACACTGGTTTACAGCTTCCTTCCTAGGAGGCTTCCATTAGTTGGTGAAGCACAGACAATATCTGGAACTTAAAGAAAATCTTACTACTTAGTTGTGAGATGAGATTTGCTGCATTGTGGATGGAAATGGAGGATATGCTGAGTGAAGTAAGTTAGAGGGAGAGGGACAGACACAGAAGAAATGGATTGAGAATTGCCTACAGAATTGAGTTTGCCAAGAACAAAAGTGAGAGTTCATGGAAGGTGTCTATGAGCCACTGGTAGATGGTAGCTGCCCTTCAGGAGGTGAATGTGCTATTAGAACACTGTATACATGAAACTCTATCTCAAAAACTGGGAAAGAAAAGCCTGCCTAGGCCCCAAAAAGTTGAGGTTAAACCATAAAGCGACATCTTTGAAGAAAAAAAAAAAGCCTCAAGACCGAATCCTTGAATTCATTGCTATCACATGCAGGAGAAAATTCTGAGCAGCAGTCAGATCTCTCTTAGAAGGAGAAACTAAAGGATGTGAGTGCATGTGAGCAAATATGTGTGAATACCTGCGAAAAAGCTTGTTTATTTATGCATGTTCCCAGGTGTGGCGTCACGGAAGGGTTTTTGTTCAGCTAAGACGAGCATTTCCACATGGTGTATCCCAGCAGGCGCAGTAATACAGACCAGTATCCTCCTCCTGCGTTTGGTGTATCCGAAGACTTGCCAGCAATTCGCTCTGTAGCTTCCTGGCTTCGTATTTTTCCACACTAAAACCCGGCTCATGAATAACATTTTCATTTGAGGAAATATACAGAATTCGTTGTAGAGGCTCTTCTGACTTCTGCCGGTACCAGTGTAGATACCTGTTCTTTTTTTGGGCTGCTGATTTTACTTGGCATTCAAGAAATGCTGTGTTTCCTTCTTTCTTAATAATGGATGTTTTTATTTGTGTCATTGAAACATCAGCACTTATGTCTAAAAGAAAAAAAACAAAAATTAGCAAAATGTTGATGCTTGTTAAAATGATGCATACATTGATTTCTTTTTATTCTCTAGAGAATATATTTATTCTCTAGTTATAAAATAGCTGGTCTAAAGTCTACATTTTCGTCCTGAATAATTCATGGTAATGATGAATCTATCAGCTGACTCTGAATGGCCATATGCCTTCCTTTCACCCAAGTGGGCTTAATAAAGCCATCATTCCTTTGAATGAATGTTGTATCCTTGAGTAAAGCAACTCACAGATACAAAAGGAGGTCACCAGGATAATCTGTGAGGTGAGCAACATTTTGCCTGTAGCTGTCTGGGAGAAGTTACTAAAGAATAGGAGGATTGCAGAGAAAAATCTATAACTGATTTAGCTAGAGAAATTGGAACTCTGAACCCACAGTTCAAACCCACAGAAGTCAGAAAAAAGGGCTTGTTTTCCCCCAAAACTTCCTGCTGAAATAGATTTGCAAATTTATCGTAAATTTCTCGAATAGCTGTGCAATTTTCACCATTTGGTGACATTGGTGTAAGCAACCAATAGCCTGTTAGAGTTAAAGTCATTCATTGTTCTAAAATAGAGAGTGGGAGATGGAGAAAAGAGAGAAGGAAGGAAAACTAGGTGGGTGAGAGATTTTGTACAGTGACTCTATATTTGCATTCATCATGGTTGTCTTCTAACAGCTTTCCTCATCATTGCCAGTTTATCAGACAATTGTGGACTTATTTTAAAATTGAGCTTTCCTAACTCTGTAACTTTAGATGATCCAGTTAAAGAAAACAATTTCAGATTCTCTTAATTTTTAATGGTATCACTAAATGGAATTCATAGAAATACTGCATTTTTGTAGAGTCTCAAAGCAATTGCCATTGTTATTTCCTATTGTGAAAAGTGTATGCTTAATATCTATTATTAATAAAAAAACACTTAACAACAACAAATAAAACAACACAAGAATAGGAACCATTCACTCTTTTCTACATCACCCAGAAAGTGTTCTCTGTTTGTATATTAAATTCTCTTAATATTTTAATATATACCTTGAACAATTTATTTATATTTCTTTTTCAAATTTTTTTCTATACAGATATAATATTTTTACATTAAATAATTTTGTTCTCTGTCCTTATTACTCATCATGTCAAAAACTGTCCCTACATCTTAAATGTAACAAAGCAGAAAGGTCAGATTACATGGAAGTTATTTGGCTTTTTCAGCTGAGCATTTACCCATGTTCATTTTAATGTAGATCAAGTTACTTGATAAAGATAAAATGATAAAACAAGGTCACAAAGTACACCAGAGTAATGACAGCTTAGTATGTGGGGGACTGGCTTGTGTCCTCTGCTGATTTCTAAGATGACCTATTTATTCCTGTTAAATTTGGCTAGATCTCCTTTACAAATCTGCATAGATGGTCTCCATTTGATTCTTTGACATAGGTGATATTCTCCTAGATCAATTCTGTACCATGAACATTTTCTATTTTGTAAATATATCCTTATAGTGCCTTAACTTTTAGCAATATTCTCTAATTTATAACCATATTAATGATGAAACCACTTTGGATTTTTTATATTTTATTGATTTTATGTCTCTAGTTTAATACAGCATAAGAGTAGAACAAGAAATCCAATGCTCAATTTATTGTGCTTGTTTTGAAGCTCAATTATATTCCAGCAATGAATAGTCCATCTCCCACCCCCATTTTACTTTCTTATTGCCCTAAAGAGGTGCTTGTACCTTAAAATAAACTGTATGTTTATCACCCCATTATATTTTCTGGGGATCCAAAGCTAGTTTGATAGTAAAGGCCAACCATCAGGTTGTCTCTCAATATAGACATTCTCCAGTTGTCATAAAAGTTTCATGTCCCTCAAAGCCTAAAATTTAAAATGACTTTGTGTGGTAATGGAAAAGCAAAGTACAGCACAATTGGGAAATACTGTGGCTTCAAGTCCAGCACAATACAGTGAGTAAAATGAGTTGAACAAATGTATGGTTTCCCAGTGCAGGTAAGTTTTAAACTTACCCTCCTTACAGACTGTGAAACATTTTGTACCCCTGAAATCCTAAAATTGTAAGTCATTGATACACTAGTGAGAAAAGTTGAGTCAGTCTTTTACTTTGCTCCTATTGTTTTATTAATACTTTATAAATAACAGAATATAATAAAAATAAATGTTAAATAACATTTGCAGATGAAAAGGATTAAAAAATCTGTTATTTCAACAATGTTTGCAATTGTTGTGAGAACATTTTACTTTAAAAAATTTCTTTGTCCATTCATAAGTAACTCCTCATTCTTATTTATTTTACGATTGCATCCAGTGGAGACCATCGTTCCAAAGTGGAATCCATTCCAAATCTCAGTTCCATCTCAAAGTCATCCATGAGGATTAGAAGAACACTTTCCAAAATTCTGTTAAGATTTTGGTTTTATGAAAATCATAAATATGGGGCCAGCGAGGTGGCTCTAGAGGTAAGGTGTCTGCCTTGCAAGCGCTAGCCAAGGAAAGACCGCGATTTGATCCCCCAGCGTCCCATATGGTCCCCCTGGGCAGGGGCAATTTCTGAGCGCTTAGCCAGGAGTAACTCCTAAGCATCAAATGGGTATGGCCCGAAAAACCAAAAAAAAAGAAAATCATAAATACATTTTTTTGCATCTTGATGTAAATCTAGGAGATTTTCTATTTATTTTGCCTAGGCTGTCTTTCAATATATTATGTCTGTTGAAAATATGGTTTAGTGTAAGCATATTTGTAGATTATCTTCGCTAGATCTTTTGAATAACTTGCTACATTTTATGTATAGTCTTTTATGAAGAAAATTTGCCTTTTTATAGTTGATATTTGAAATTTAAAAATTTTCAAATATTATATTTTTACTTTTATTGAATCTATTTCTGGTACTCACCTGTCCTGTGTATATGTGTGTTTGTGTGTGTCTGTAGATTCAAGCTTTGAATCTATTTCTATTTTTTATGCATGAATAACTTAAATTTTTTATAAAGACATAAGCTGGTAACAAATACACAAAACCAGAAGTGGCTCTTTACCTCCCGTTGTAATTCTATGAACAGACAATGGACTTCAGTGCATTATGCCTTAATTTCCTTTCTCTAAAATGAAAATTAATAGTAGAAATCTCAGAAGATTGTCAAAAGTATGAGGGTATTGTTACTGAATTTAGACTAGTGCCTGAGAGTATAGTAGACTGATGACCAACAGTCCTCTCCCAGGAGTTGTGTGAGGTACATCCCATATTTCCCCTCAATATATAAATGTTGATTTTCTTTGGAGTCAGATCATCCAAAGGTTAAGGTATTTGCCTTGCAAGTGACCATTCAGAGTTTGATTCCAGACACCCTCTAAGGTCATGAGATCCTGTCAGAAGTGATCCCTGAGTTTATTTCAGTGAACTGAGAGAGTTCAAGAAACACTGGAGATAGCATGGAGGTAGGGCGTTTGCCTTGCATGCAGAAGGACAGTGGTTTTTATCCCAGCATTCCATATGGTCCCCCGAGCCTGCCAAGGTCAATTACTGAGTGAAGAGCAGGAGCAATACCTGAGCACTGTGACCCAAACCCCCCCCCCTCAAAAAAAAGAAAGAAAAACAAAAAGGAAACACTGGATTGGGACAAAGAAATAATACAGCAGGTATGGCATTTGACTTGCATATGTCCAAGCTGGTTTTTATTCCTGGTTTCCCATATGGGTTTCTGAGTACCGTAAGAAATAATTGCTAGGTACAGAGTCGGGAGTATTCCCTGAACATCTCTGAATATGACTCAAAAATAAGAGAAAAGAAGGAGAAAGGAAAGAGAAGAGAGGAAGTAAAAGAGTCAGGGCACTGTATTTGCAGCTTTAAATGTTATCTTATCAACCTAAGTTTCAAATGATTATATTAAAGTGAAGGAAATTAACATTATTGCAATGAAAGTATCACAGTAATAATGAAATGTCCTATCACCAGAATGGTTTTTTTTTGGCATTTAATTATTCTTCTTTTGAGTGTTATAGCTAAGAGACTACACAGCTCCATTGCTTAGGAAGAAGGTTCAGGCTGAGCACCACCATGTGGGCCTTAATAGAAAGCATGTGGGCCGGCAAAGACCTTAAATTGGTTTCAGTATAAGTTATATGAGCAATTCTAACATTGTGCATCCAGCAGGCACAGTAGTATAAAGCCTCATCATTTTTCTCCAGGAAATTTATTACCAGCCTTGAAGTAAATGTTTGCATGTTTTTACTTGCCTCAAGTTTGCTCTTTCCCTCTATCTTACGTTTAGCTGGGGTTGTTGTTGAGACATATATCAAATGTTCTACATTTCGATTTGGTTTCTGTCGATACCAGTGTATGGATGCACTCTGAAAATCACCATTATGCATCTTACAATATATGCTGGCACTTCTGCTTGTTGTCTTGGAAACAGATTTTTCAGGTTGTTCCAAATACATCTGCCCGAGACTAACTGCATATAAAAAAGAGAGAGAAAGAGAGAAATCCCTATGAATAAATGGCATATAGCAAATCTCATCTCTTCAATTTCTCCAGTAGACTGGAATGATGGAGCAATAACTCACATGCCCAGAAGAATGAAAATATTACTGTTTCCAAGGGAGACATTTCTTCATTCAGACTGTCTTTCCAGGAGAAGGTGAGAGTGAAGGCCTTGTTAGCAAGCACCAGGTCTCAATGCAGAGTGAGGGAGTAGAACTGATTCTGGTGTCTCTGAGGAAGTGGTGGCTTTAGATAGCTTCTCCACAGCTTCATGATGATTTTGTTGTGCAGTACAGCTGAGTCAAGATCTTCTATATCTTCAAATCATCTCAAATTTATGGGGGAAAGATAGTCTTCATAATCATGCAATATTCTTCCCAAATTCTGCATGAGAGAAACTGTCTCAGAAAAATAAAGACATACCTGCTGTGTCTTCACTTCAGAATGTATATGTCTGACTTTCCATAATGCTTTTTTTATTTTTTATAAATCTTTATGTAAGCACCATGATTACAAGCATGTCTATAGTTGAGTTTCAGTCAAAACTAGAATACCCACCTTCACCAGTGCAACATTCCCACCACCAATGCCTCTCCCTCTCCCATTCCTGCCTATATTTGAGACCGGCATTCTATTTATCTTGTTCTTTAACCTTGTAATGCTAGTTGTTTGTTAGTGTAGTTATTTCCCTAACAGCGTTCACCACTCTTTGTGGTGAGCTTCAAATTTTGAGTCGTTCCTTCCATCCCTTCCAGCCCTTAACTCTATTGTTAACTATTAACTCTATTAACTCTGGGCTTTATTACAATAATGTCTTTAATTTTTCTTAAAACCCATAATACGTTTTGCAGGTTTAATTAAGCTATGAGTATAAAATCAGTAGTTTTCTGTATCACTACCAAACAAAAAATAAGGCCTTGAAGAATCTATCAGGAATTTTTTATTTTTATTTTTGGTTTTTGGGTCACACTCAACGGCATTCAGGAGTCACTCCTGGTTCCAGGCTCAGAAATTGCTGTTGGCAGGCTCGGGGGACCATATGGGATGCTGAGATTCAAACTACTGACCTTCTGTGCGCAAGGCAAATGCCATACCTCCATGCTATCTCTCTGGCCCCAAGCCTTGAACATCTAATCTATTTGGCACTAATTTATATGTCAAAAGCTAGATAGTTTTTCAACTAAACATAGGTTATAATTCATAATCAAATTTTATTGATCTTCTCGTGCCTCCAAGAAGAAACTAACCTGTAAATTCTGCAGAAAAATACTTTGCATGGAAATGAGCTTCTATTAACTCTGGACCTTGGAGATGTCTTATAAACATGTCAAATGCAGAATTGACTAACTCAAAAGGTAGTGCTGACATTAAAAAGTGTCAATGTTCGCTAAAGAAAATATAATTTAAATCAGTCATAAATTGACAATATAAGCACTTATATTTTCTCTGAACTTTTATCTATGTTTACAATAAGTATTAACTTTTAATAATTACATTTATATAAATATATCTATGTATTTAAAAGCATTTAATAGTCAGCTGTAACTTACTGTTTGTTGAGAACTTGGCATTTGCCAGTTATTATAAATGTGGATTTCAGTAATTATTATCTTTAAGATGATCTTATTTCATTATCTTAACAGCTCTATGAGATAACTCTCATAATAATACACATTTGAAAGATGAGTATAGTGTCAGAGACTAACAATCATAGAGCTGGGAATATGAGAACTAAAATACCTAACAGTCAGAGTTAGATACATAAATGACAATAAAGACAACTTATTTGTTTTACTTGTACTGTAAGTATATCTCTAAAAATGTATATGTATAAATAGGATTGTATGCCTTATAAGTAAACATCAGTATTAGTAGAATTTTCATATTATATTTTTATTTCTTTTCAATTAACATATTAATGTTTATTGCATGTGTTTAATAATTCTTGTAAATACTGGTTTTAATAACCAAATGTAAGACTCCTGTCTGCATTTACTCTGTTATGTAAGATGCTTGTGATTTATTTCCTTAATTTATAAAACCTATGTATATTTGTAAGCATGTATACATACATATACATCTGGTGGCATCAGGAGATCTGAATTCTCAAATTACACAATGGCAATGCTTTATATAGCTTGAAGATAAAATTATAGTAGTTCACTTAAAATGTACAAAGTTAATAAAAGTACATAGGCAAAATAAGTTATTTTTCAGAAATAGTCTTTCTAAAAAATTTAACAAATTTACCTTTTAGAGGAAAACCATTAGATAGCCAACAGGAATTTGAAAAAATAGTTACCATCACTTGTCATTAGGGAAATCCAAATCAAAGCAACAATGATATATCATCTTAAAACAGTGAGGATGGCACATATCAAAAATATTGGAAATCATTTGTGTTAGCAGGGATATTGTGAAAAGGAATGATCATCCACTGCCAGTGGGAATACTGCCTGGTCCAAAATCGATGGAAAATACTAAATCCAGAATTGGTACACTATAATACTCAGCAATCTGCTTTTTCATATGCCTGGATTACAAGATTTATTCAGAGCCACTATTTCTGGATAATGACTAAAAAAATGATTGCTACAACCTTCCTAAATTGTTCATTCGCATGCCTTCCCTAATAGATCGGTTCCAGATGACTTTGTATGTAGTAATAAGCAAATTGAACCACAGTACAATGTACTAGAACTGAATAGACTTTGACTTCTGGACAGCTTGCTTAGACATAGAGATGTGACCTCAGTCCTTAGGAAAACCATAGTGCTCCTGGGGAAAGTGGGACTAAGGAGGCAGATTGATGAGGGTTGGACAGGTATGTCATGATCTCTCATTCTTCAGACTGCATCCAAGTTAAATAAAAAAAAAAAAAGAGGCAGGCAAGAAGTTCTATGAGCTGCTTTAGGGTAGCTGACAGAACTTTCATTGCAGTAGAGATCATGGGATCATGAGTCCTTTTCCTGCAGCAAATAACATCAGTGCAGTTGTTCAGGGTTTTGAGTAAAATTTATAGTTCTTCCCAGCATCTTAGGAAGTGTAGGAGGATCCACAAAAGCAAGTTATCTACTTCTAAGAAGTTAAGGAGGAGGAAATAGTGACTGAAGAAAAACTGCTTAATGTAACTTGTACAGGTTTCAATTTCTGAATCAGGTGAGTTATGTCTAAAATTTTAATAGGAACTATTTATTATCTATGTATTTTATTGCACAGTTAATGAATTATACTCTTAATCATTTTTGAGTTTCACAGTACAGTGATCCAACGTCGGTCCCTTCACAATGCCCATTGCCTTAGTGTATCCAGTTATCCAGTTTCCTTCTCCCCACCAGGTACTTCCTGCTACATCTTCTTTTTCTTCCTTTAGGCACGATGCTTTGTTTTGTTTTTTGTTTGTTTTTGGTCACAACCGGCAGCACTAAGAGTTACTCCTGGCTCTACAATCAGAAATCTCTCCTGGCAGATTCGGAGGGCCATATGGGATGCCGGGATTCGAACCACCATTCTGCATACAAGGCAAATGCCTCCATACTATCTCTCTAGCCTTTGGTGTTTATATAATAATATAAATTATTTAATTGAATCACCATGAACTATGCAGTCACAAAGTTGTTCAGTCAACACACATTCTTTCACCAGTGCACATTCCTGCCACCAAAGTCTCCTGATTACCTCCCTCATGCCCTGCCTGCAACATATTTACATTTCTTTTTTTTTCTTCCTCTTTTTAAACACTGTGGTTGCAATATTTTTACTAAAGAGCTATCATGCATATCACTTTACCACATTTCAGCTCTAAGTCCTCGAAAGTAACAGCTTCCCTTCACCATTGTCATATATATATATATATATATATATATATATATATATATATATATATATATATATATATAATTTGGTTTTGGGGCAACACCCGGTGACGCATAGGGGGTACTCTTGGCTATGTGCTTAGAAATCACTCCTGACTTGGGGGAACATATGGGATACCAGGGAATTGAATCATGATCCATCCTACGTCAGCCACATGCAAGGCCCTACCGCTATACCCCTGCTCCATCCCCACCATTGTCATATTATTCCCTGCCCTGGCCTGTCCAGATTTTGTCCCCTAAAAAAAGTAAAAGCATTTACTGAAGACCAGTTCTCATGTTCATTGTTTATATTACCATTGGCATTTGTTATTCCCCAAATATGTTTCTTTCTAGCCACATATAAATACTTTCAGATTTATTTTTAATTTTTATAAACAATATATATTTTTAATTTTGAGGGGTAGGGAACTGGGATACATCTAGCTATGCTCAGAACTTACTCCTGCCTCTGCACTCAGAGATCACTCCTGGCAATCTTTGAGGGACCATATAGAATAGTGCAGTTAAAGCCAAGTCAGCTGTGTGCAAAAACTGTCTGCTGAAGTGCTGTACTATTGCTCTTGCTCTTAAATAATATTAGTCTATCAATGCATTATTGGTTTATTATTTAAATTTCTTATTGGATATTTGATCTCATGTGGAGTTGCTATTGATAGAGGCACAGTGAATTAAAATTTCAGCACAAAAATCTTGCTAGATGCTTTTATTTCTTTGGTACACTCATAGGTGGGAGGTGATGAACACTACCAGGTTAAGCCTATTCTACACTTAGGCAAGAACTTTACTGGCACTCACTGCCTGATCAGACTGTTTTACCCATTCGCTGGCCACTGGTCTCCAGCTAATCAATGGAATTAGTGAGGCTTTAAATTTTGGGGTCCCAGCCTGCAAGAGAATGTGGAGCTCAAGGATTTGTCAAGGGTCTAAAGGGTAGAGGCTCTGGTAATAATAGGATGAGAAGTGGATCTTTCTTGACCTTGGTCATCTCTGTGGTTATCACTGGGGACTCATCTTCTCACCAGTGATAGGAGCAAGCTGTCTCTATACTGTGCTCTAAGAATATAGTTTCATGGCACACAGTAGGGTCCATGTAGTCACTCAAATATGTTTTTATAATGTAAAAAACACGAAGTTTCTAGTTTTGGACTAACTCTATCATCTAGATGTGTTATATCTTATTACTCATACTTGAATTATGAAGGACTCTGATATCACAGTAGAAACTAAGTATTCCATAATGCTAGCCTGATTCTTAGATGGAAAGATTTCAAATACAGAATCTTGAAGGAAAGAATTCCCAAAGCATGGAAAGTATTTATAATTTTAAAGTTTGATTGCCTTAAAGTTTCCCTTTAATTCATTTCTTTTTACTTAAGAAATATATTCTAGCTTTGCAAGACTCTACAGATATATAAGTGTATGAATTTTTGTAGAATTATAAAAAATTCTGTTTCATTTTTTGATCTTGTGTCTCTTCATACAGCCAGTTCCTATATTTATGTCATATATTATGTAATCTTTTTTAATATAATTTTTATTTTGAACATAGTGGCTTACATATTGTTGACAATAATATTTTAGGTACATATTTACATAAAATCAGGGGGATTCCCATCACTGATTTGTCCTCCCTATACCTCCATTTTCGTCCTACCTCCCATATCCTCCTCCCCCACCCCCAGGATTGCTAGAAAATGTGATCCCTCTGTACCTAGTTTATTACTTAGTAGTCTTGCACCTGTTTAGTCTTGGTGCCTCCCTTATTTCCCCTTCTAACTGGGAGACAGGACTAAATAGTTCAACTTATGTGGTTTTGCTTGAAGAAGAGAAAAGTAATAAACTGGGGTAAAAGTCTAATATGCCGAAAATGGGTGGAATCCTTCTAGAGGCTCTCATCATCATTTGATTGATGAAGGAGAAAAATAAGGTAAACTACCCCAAAGTACAAAAAGAAGTGTCAAATATCCAGTGAGCACTCCAACAATAACAATGATAAGCACCACAAAAAAAACCATGGTTTTGAGATAAAAAAAACATGG
Source organism: Suncus etruscus (assembly GCF_024139225.1). Lineage (NCBI taxonomy): Eukaryota > Metazoa > Chordata > Mammalia > Eulipotyphla > Soricidae > Suncus > Suncus etruscus. The sequence continues at coordinate 108,681,646 of NC_064857.1, read as the reverse complement.
GAGGGCACATAAAGAAAGAAAAGAAAAGAAGGAAAAAACATAAATATAAATGGGGACAACAACTTCAATAACCACACCAAACCACGGAAATCGACAAGAAGTAGATAGGTAAATAAAAATAAAAAATAAGTATATAAAAATAATATATAAAAATAAAAAAATGTTTAGTGCTTTTTGCCTTATTTTTCCCTCCTGCAATGGCACCGTAAATATTGGGGTCATTCGAAAAGGAATTCACTTGGCCTAAGAGATATGGGGTTTCTCCACCCTTGGAGTATATTGTCATGGGATTAACTATAGACTCTGTTCAGGTTCATTTACTCTCCCTTTGGTGCTTTCGTGGTGTTTGGGAGACTTCTGCTCCTTCCTGGGTGATAAAATCAGACCTCTGTATCTAGAGATCTCAGTCATCTGAACAGGTCCAGGAGTGGGATTTATGATGAAGTCTTTCTTTGTCGTTCTAGAAGTTCTGTTCTCTCAGTGTCATTTTAATCCATCTTCTGTGGTTGGTGGTCTTAGTCTTTGCACTGATCCTAGGATGGAACCTAGGATAGCGTCTTTCTTTGTGTTTCCAGAAGCCTCATTCCATTGCAATTGTCTCAGCCAGACCTTTGGAACTGGGGATCATGGTTGTTGTGCAGGTCGTAATTCAAACCCTAGACTAGGGCTTTTTTATTGGTCCCAAGATATATACAATCCAGTCATGGTTCTAGTAGTCAGTCATCTGTAAATCGCGATCTTGGCTTTTGGACCGACCAAAGGGTGTCTTATTGTTAGCTGGTGAGGTAGGATAACCTGCTCTTAGGTCAAGTTGTTCCCATTTTCCTCCTTGTCAGGATATCATATTAGAGCTGGCACTTATTGGTGGCCCAGCAATATTAAGGATGTTCTGGATGGGATTTGTTTCCTGTAGCTGTTGTGAAGAACTTTGTTGTTTCTATGTCTGGGATCCAGGGTTCAAGGCTGGAATGATGGTGTCTAATCACCTGGGGTCTAAGTTGGGTCTGCATGACATATTTTCAAGGTGGGAGATATCCCTGTATTGTAAACAAGTATGAGTTCTTATACCTAGTAGATAAGAACTTGTTTTTATATGTATGATTTCCCCTTTTATTAGTGTGCCTTTGCAGGGAGAAATGGTGCTACATTATATTGTCGGTGCATTTTGGGGTGGACATAGAAGAAAACAGAAACAGGTCACACACCCCAAAAAAGATAAAAATGGGAATAAAAATATATGTGCTCACCTATGTATATGTATAACAAACATTTAGAAAAATGAATTAAAATAATTAAAGGAACAATGTGATGCCAAAGACTACTTTACTTTTGGGGAAAGCAGGAAAGGAGGTGGTGTAATACAGGTCTTATCCTTATGTTGGAAGTTTAGCTTTCCCCATTTTCTTTTGGGATTTTCTTGTGGTGTGTGGATTCCCAGGCACCTTTCCATCACAACCTCTGACCTTCTTGAGGTTGGTAAAAGATTTGCAGCAGGGAGGTCTTGGAAGAGCTCTTGCACTGGGGATACCTTTAGAGCTAAGTCCGGTTTCAAGTAACTGTCCATGTTAGGGGGAGTTGGTAGGGAGGACTGCACCTCATGAGTCCACAGGGGAGTTGGTTGCCTTTTCTTGCAGGGGACAAGGTGTGGGTTTGACTGGGTGTCCCTTCGCTTGGGTGCTGGGTACTGGTTCGTTGGTTCGTTGATGCTTAATGGATTAAGAACTGAGGGTGAAGAGTTTTAATATGGTGGGAGGTCTGGATGGGATGAGGGGTAAAGGGATAGTTGGATTTCCAAAGGGGGGAAAGGGAGAGTATATGAAAGGGGTAGGAAGGAAGAAAAGAGAAAATACATCAGAAAGAAAGGGAAAGAGGAAAGAAAAAGGAAAAGAGAAGAAAAGGAAAAGAAAAAATAAGAAAGAAAGTAGTGAGAAGAGAGGAGAAAATAGCAAGGGATGCTAGTTTGCTTGAATGTGTTCGATGAGTAGGGCTTGTAGTATAAGTCTGTACAGCACAGTTGCTGCTTTGGAGGTCTGACTGGTCACGTGCTTCAAATACTAAAAGCAGCTATAACCTAGAGATAAAGTATATGGTAAAGAATTTTCTCGGGACATTCTCGTAGTACAAGCTGGGTATGGTATCTCGTGATATGAGCCCCGAGATGCCATCTTAGTTTGTCCACCCTTTATATCCAAGAACGCCTGTGGATAGAAAAGCTGAGAGGTTATTTTAAATATAGTAAGATTAAGGCATTAAAACACAGTGTTATGAGATGTTTCCATTGGAGTCAGTGATTTCCCGTGGTATCATTACCTGTGATCCTGTACAAGATCCCTAAGGGATTATTATGGGCCTTTGTATTAGAGGGCTGATTACCTACCTGTTCTCTCAATGCTGCTGTTTCTGCTGTTGCTGGTTTCTTTGTGGTATAATGTGTTGTCAAGAGTTGTGTTGCTCCTTTTTTTATGTATTTTGGACTGTACTCCAGAGTATATGTTGACTATTACATTGTTTGGAGTTTCTACCCTGTTAAAACCTGTTATTTGGTTGTTTAGTATTAGTTGTCTATAAGGTGTATGTTCTAGGTGCTTCAGAATAGTGCTAACATTCTGTGTTTATCTTTTGTCTTCTGACTTACTTTGTTTAACATAATATGTTCTAGGTCCATCCACGTTGCTGCAAAGTCTGTAACTGTATCATTTCTCACTGCCATGTAGTATTCCATTGTGTATAGATACCACATCTTAACGATCCATTCATCTGTTGTTGAACATAGAGGTTGGTTCCAGGACTTGGCTATTATACTGAATGCTGTGATAAATAGTGGGGTGCACACATACTTTGGAATGAATGTCCTTCCAACTTGGGGGTCAAATGGCAGCTCAATTTTGAGTTCTTTGAGCACTCTCCAGAATGTTCTCCCTAGGTGTTGGACTAGGGGGCATTCCCACCAGCAGTGGATGAGAGTTCCTTTCATACCACATCCCCGCCAACAGAGATTGTTCCCATTATTTTTGATGTGAGCCATTCTCGCTGGTGTAAGGTGGTACTTCATTGTTGCCTTGATTTGGATCTTTCTGATGATGAGTGAAGGTGAGCATGTTTTCATGTGTTTGTTGGCCATCCATCTGTCTTTCTCAGAGAAGTGTCTATTCATTTCACCTCCCCATTTTTTATGGCTTTATTTGGTTTTGGGGAGGCTCAGCTTTCAGAGTGCTTTATATGTTCAGGATATCAGCCCTTTATCTGATATGTCGAGTGAAAAGATTTTTCCCATTCTGTTAACTGTCTTTTTGTGTTAAGTAAGGTTTCTTTCACCATGCAGAAGCTTTTTAGTTTGATGTAGTCCCATTTGTTTATGTTTGATGCTAAAGTTCTTGCCATTGGTGCTCCATCCTCGAAGACCTTTTTGATATATAGGTCTTTGAGTGTTCTGCCTATTTTATTCTCTATAAAATTTATAGATTCGGGTCTGATTTCAAGGTCTTTGATCCATTTTGAGTTGACTTTTGTATAAGGAGTGAGGTATGGGTCAATGTTCAGTTTCATACATGTGGTTTTCCAGTTGTACCAACACCATTTGTTGAATAGGCTTTCTTTGTTCCATTTCAAGTTCTTGCCTCTTTTATCAACTATTAGTTGGCTGTATATCTGCAGGTTTATGTCTGGGAATTCTGTTCTGACCCACTGGTCTGAGGTCCTGTCTCTGTTCCAGTACCATGCTGTTTTGATCACTATAGCTTTATAGTATAGTTTCAAGTTAGGTTGGGAGATGCCACCCAGCTTCTTGTTTTTCAGTATGTGTTTGGCTATCCTGGGTCTTTTGTGGTTCCATATAAATTTTGTGATTAATTGTTCTAATTCTTTAAAGAATGATGTCTGAATTTGGATAGGGATTGCATTAAAGTAGTTTGGGTAGGATAGTCATTTTGACTATGTTAATTCTACCTATCTGTGAGCATGGGATGTTCTTCCATTTCTTTAGATCCTCTTCAATTTTTTTCTGGAGTGTTTTAAAGTTTCCCTGGTATAAGATAAGTCTTTCACTTCTCTTGTAAGGTTGATTCCTAGGTACCTGATATTTTTTGATACTATTTTAAATGGAATTGTATTTTTTAATCTCTCTCTTCTCGACTTTGTTATTTGTATATAGAAACGCTACTGTCTTTTGTGTATTGACTTTGTATCCAGCCACTTTGCTGTATTGGTTAATTGTTTCTAGGAGTTTTACTGTGGACTCTTTAGGGTTTTCAATGTATATCATCAGATCATCTGAAAATAGAGATAGTTTGAGTTCCTCTTTCCCAATTTGGATTCCTTTGATTCCCTTCTCTTGTCGGATTGCTATTGCTAGGACTTCTAAGGTTATATTGAAAAAGAGTGGAGACATTGGACAGCCTTGCCTAGTTCCTGACCTTAGTGGGAATGCTTCTAGTTTCTCGCCATTAAGTATAATGTTGGCTGTAGGCTTTTCATAGATAGCTGTAACTATCTTGAGGAAGGTTCCTTTAACCCTATTTTGCTTAGTGTCTTTAACATGAAAGGGTATTGGATTTTGTCAAACGCCTTCTCTGCATCGATTGATATGATCATGTGGGTCTTGTCTTTCTTGTTGTTGATGTGATGTATAATATTGATTGATTTGCATATGTTGAACCAACCTTGCATTCCTGGTATAAAACCCACTTGGTCATGATGTATGATCTTTTTGATGAAGTTCTGGATTTGGTTTGCTAAGATTTTGTTGATTATCTTTGCATCTATGTTCATTAGTGAGATTGGTCTACAGTTTTCTTTCTTGGTGGTGTCTTTGCCATCTTTGGGGATGAGTGTGATTTTAGCCTCATAAAAGGAGTTGAGGAGGATTCCTGTTTTTTTCATGGTTTGGAAGAGCCTATGGAAAAGAGGTAGTAAGTCTTCTCAAAATGTTTGATAGAATTCACCTGTAAATCCATCTGGGCCTGGGCTTTTGTTCTTAGGGAGTTTCTTAATTACATCTTTAATTTTCTCTGAGGTGAGTGGTCTGTTTTGGCTTTCTAGTTCTTCCTTTTCCAATCTCGGAAAATGGTATTTTTCCAAGAATCTGTCGATTTCTACTGGGTTCTCTAGCCTAGCTGAGTATAGTTGTTAATAGTATGATCTCATGATATGTTGTATTTCTTGGGGTTCTGTTGTAATCTCTCCCCTTTCATTTGGGATCCTACTTATTTGGGTGTTTTCCCTCTTTTTTTTTTTTTGGTGAGTTTTGCCAGTGGTTTGTCTATCTTGTATATTTTTTCAAAAAACCAACTCCTGGTCTCATTGACTTTTTTTGTATTGTTTTCTAAGTTTCTATGTTGTTTATTTCTACTCTGGTTTTAATTATTTCTTGTCTTCTGGTTGTGGTTGGATTTCTCTGCTGCTGTTGTTCCAATTCCTTAAGATAATCTTTTAAACTGTTGATTTTGTCATTTTCCTGTTTCTTGATATAGTTCTGTATTGCTATGAGTTTCCCCCTAATTACTGCTTTTGCTGTGTCCCACAAATTTGGACAAGTTGTCTCTTCATTATCATTTGTCTCAAGGAATCTTCTTTATTTCTTTCTTGAGTTGCTCTTTGATACAGCTGTTGTTGAGCAGCATGTTGTTTAATCTCCAGGTATTAGTTTTTCTCCATTGCTTATTCTTGAAGTCAATTTTGACCTCTGTTGCATAGTGATCTGATAGGGTGCTTCTAATGATCCTTACATTTGTGGTCTTATATAGGTTGGATTTGTATCCTAAGACATGGTCTATTCTGAAGAAGGTTCTTTGTGGGCTTGAGAAGAATGTGTATTCTTCTTTCTGTACATAGAGGTCCCTATATAAGTCTATTGGCCCTTGATCTTCTAATTTTTCATTTAGAGCTCTTATTTCTTTGCTATTTTTGTGTTTGGTGGATCTTTCCAGTGGTGATAGTGGAGTATTGAGGTCCCCTACTATTATCACGTTTCCCTTCATGTATTTCTCCAGGTTTGCGAGCAGTTGCCTCCCATATTTTGCTGGCTCTACATTAGGTGCATAGATATTGACCAGGGTTAGTAATTCTTGATCTAATGTTCCTCAGATCAGTAATTAGTGACCCTCTTTGTCTCTGATCACTTTCTTGAGGTTGAATGCAATTTGGTCTGATATAAGAATGGCTGTCCCTGCTCTTTTTTGTTTTCTATTGGCCTGAATAATTACTTTCTATCCTTTTATTCTAAGTGTGTGTTTAACCTGTAGTTGTAGGTGTGTTTCTTGCAGACAGCAGAAGTCCGGTTTATTTTTCCTAATCCAGTTCTCTACTTTGTGTCTTTTAATTGGAGAGTTTATTCCGTTAACATTTAGAGAGATTATTGACAGAGCTGACTGTTGTGCAGTTGTGTTGTGTAGGGTGGTTTTTGTTACAATTGGGGTTTGGATTGTGTAATTCGTCTCTGAGTAGGTCATTTAGGATCGACTTTGTTTGCACAAATAGTTCAAGTTCGTTCTTGTTTAAGAATGTTTTTAGTCTGCCCTCCCATATGAATGATAGTTTTGCTGAGTATTGGACCCTAGGTTGGAAATTTCTTTCATTCGGTCATTAAAATATTTCATTCCACTGTCTTCTTGCTTGAATTATTTCAAATGGGAGATCTGGTATGATTCTTATATCCCTTCCTTTGTACTTGAGGTTTTTTTTCTCCCTTATTGCTTTAAGGAGTTAATCTTTCTCTTTGTTTTTTTTTTGTTTTTGTTTTTGTTTTTGTTTTTTTGCCATTTGGATTACTATATTCTTGGTGTTGGTTTATTAAGGGTCTATTTTATTAGGGACTCTCTTCACTTCTTGGATTTGCACTGAAGTTTCTTTCCAGAGGGTGAAAAGTTCTTTGCTATTATTTCTCTGACTACCTGTTCTTCCCCTTTCCCTATTTCCTCCCCTTCTGGTATGCCCACAATTCTTAGCTTGTTTCTTTTGTCCTTGTTCATTAGATACTGGACTTTCCAGTGCTTTGCCTTTTATTTCTTTGTTGGTTTCTTGGTCCTTTTTTGTTTGCAGTTTTCCTTCAAATTCTTCAATGTGCTTCTCCAACTCTGTGTTTCTGCTCGTAAGGCTTGTTACTTTGTCTTTTAATTCCTTCACTTCTTTTTGTATGGAATCTCTCATGTTCTTTAACATTTCTTCTTTAATTTGGCTGTTTGTTCATCCATAGATTTCTTATACTCTGTAGCTAGCGTTTCTTTCATTTCTTTTATCAATTCTTGCATTTTCTTCTTCATGGTTGCTTTTAGGTCTCCTTCCCATGGATCTGTGCATTTTGCTGGAGTTAGAAACTTGGTAGGGTTTGTCTCCGTATCTCCAGATAGTAGGGTTCTCCTTGATTTACCCATATTTCTTTGCATTTATTGGTGTGGTTTGGAGTGCTGTGCCTTCTAAATTCAGCCTGCTTTGGCCCCCTGTGGTGTGGGGATGGGTCCCCTCCCTGCGGGTGCTTCTAGAGGGGGCTGTTGGGTGAGCTCGCTGAGGTTTGGCTCCTCCTGTGCTCTTTATGTGGCCTGATCCTTTGCTTTTCCCTTTTGTTGTCAGCTGGGCACAATGGTGGAGCTGTTGAGCCTAGCTCCTTCGCCCCCACTCCCCTATCTGGAAGTCAGCCTTCCTTCAGTGGGTCTGGTCAATTTCCTTCTCCTTATACCTGCCAGCCAGTGCAGTTCTGCTCCTGGCCACAATGGTTGAGAGTGCTATTGAGCCTAGCTCTCTATTCTCCCTCCCCTCTCTGGAAGTCAATGGAGCTCCGCCCCCTTCGAGCCTCAGCAGAAGAAATTCCCGTAGTCAAACCCACCCAGTAACTGCCCTCAGCCCTTGGGGAGTCTCAGGTCCACTCCGGGGGTCAGGGGGGTAGGCTGCTCTAGGTTAGCCAAAGATGTAGGTGGCAGACCCAAGCTCACCCAGTCTATTGTTCCTAGCCCGTCCCAGCGGTGCAGAGTGGGTCAGGTGCAAAGTTCTGCTCACCTGGTCTGCACTCACCTCAGGCTTGGTTCTCTGAGAGGGGCTTGAGGTGCCCCGGCAAGAGCTCGGGCTTGGGGTCCCTAGGTGGGGCACGGGGTGCGGTGGTGAGAAGCCTGTCTTAGGCTCCCACGTGGAGAGTATGGGGGTCCCGGGGAAAGGCAATCACCAGTGTGCTCTCCGGTCGGGCTTGGGGTCCCTAGCAAATATTGTAATCTTATAAGACCTATTGGTAGGTAGAAGGTCAGCATATGAACGCTTCCCATCAGGAAGACTAAAACCTTATTATTGTATAATTAGCTTAGGATCAAGGAGAAGAAAAACATTTTTGTCACTAGCCCTTAGTCTTCTAAGGAAGGAGGGTTTTTGTTTGTTTGTTTGTTTTAATTGAAACTGAAAATAAGTAATTTCTGCATTAATTAGAACGTATATAGAAGATTAAAGCAAAGATCCAGAAGGCAGATTACTTGGGCTTAAAATCCAACTCTGTTTTTATTTAGCTGTTGATAACAGTGACATTCTGCAGCATCTCTCTCCTTCAGTTTTAATATCTATAACAGACTTAATTGAATCTTTGTTGTAGTATTCTTGTGAGAATTCTTGTAGAATTCTTGTATTCTTCGAGCACACAATCTTCACTTAGGGTCATTAGAATGTTTATTATTATTTTTAATTATACTATAAATTGAAGTTTATTTAATAATAATTTTTCTAATGATAAAACATTTCTAGATTTGTAAATGCAGGCATTACAACATAGTTAAGCAGAACCAACACTGTGCAGGACAAGTGGTAGTTATGCAATGGTAGAAAATAACTGGGTCAAGAAGAAAATCTAAATGTACCTTGACATAATAGTCTTTTTCATATTATGTTATGAATACCACTGGGCCCCAGAATCTATAGGAGGAGCTGGGATGTAAGAGTAGGCACAGACAGAGATAGTTGTCAATGCTCTTCCCTTATTCAAGATTTTTTTTTTGGTTTTTGGGTCACATTTAGCAGTGCTCAGGGGTTATTCCTGGCTCTACTCTCAGAAACTGCTCCTGGCAGGCTCGAGTACCATATGGGATGCTGGGATTTGAACCACTGTCCTTCTGCATGCAAGGCAAATGCCTTACCTCCCATGCTATCTCTCCAGCCCCTATTTAAGAATCTTAGTTCACTTCTCTGATGTCTCTAAATCCACGATGCAAATTATTTTAGTAGGTCATAACTTTAGAATAATTATTACACAGAAGAAATTGTGATAATATCAGAATATATGTCATATATCTGTTAAAAACAAGACACATCATGACCCCTAAAATAATCTTACCAACTCCTTGGAGGATGCATTTAGTAAGGGAGAAATACCTGTTGCATTTTGGTTTTCCAGGTTAAAATTTTCAATAGAACATCCTAATATACTTAATACAAAATGTGGGTTCAGAGTTCTGAGAACTTAATCTTTAATATAGAATTTTATTTATAAAACATTGACCTTGAACCAGTTGTATATGTCCAGTGTATAGTAAAATCTAGAGTCTAATAAGATATGGTTTTATGCACAGAATAGCTTCTAAAGAATTACTATTTTATATTCTCTTATAAACATTTGATGCAGGATTTTAGGACAATATTAATAGACTAACCTAAATTATATAGACTCCTGCATTGAAGAACTCCTAGAGAATTAATGAGATTGCCTATAGATACTAGAAACTCACTACAGAGAAGGAAGATTCAAGATGATGGTGATTTTGACTGTGTGTCAAATCAATTCTTTTCACAGTAGATGTAGATGCCAATGCTGCTGAGGATCAAGCTTTATTAATTTATAGAAGCTACAGGATCCCAGGAGATAGGAAGTTGCTACTTCATTTTATGTTGAGAAAATTATGGCACGAAAAGCTTACGCACTTTAATACTTAGTAAGCAAACCCAGATCAGTATGTTCTTAGAATCCAAGTTCTTAGAATCTTGATTCCTCTCTCTTGCTGCATCTCTAGCTCTTTTGAGGTTACTTTGAAGACCAAGAAATATAAGTAAATACTCAGGAAACATTAATGTAGAACTGCAGCAATGCATTTCATACTAGAAATTTTACAGTTGTCATGGGAATGATAAACCAAATGCTTTTTAACTTGTAACAGTAGACAGAGAGGTTACCTCAGGAAATATTTTCTCAGGAAAAATGTTCCAACAGTAATTAATCATTTTCTCAGGATAGTACATAGAAAAACCTTATCCAAGATTATTGCTACCAATACCAAATTTGATAGCTCAACTCTCAATATGTTGTTTAATGTGTTTTTATCAAAAGTAATACTCAAAAAAGGCTTGTAAATTTAATTGTGAAAATGCAGAATTCATGGAGCAATAATGATAGCTTCAAGATATGTAAAATGAAAATTTTCCATGTTAACGAACACTAATGTATATGCTCTGAAGTTCTCTTCTCTAAACCAGATTAATTAGGGTTAACTGAAAGAGCAAATGGAAATTGTAGGTAAAATAGATCTATAAAGAGCTGTTCCATGACACTAGCTGGCTTTTTTCCAAGGTTAATGGCAGAATTTATTTTTGTTTCAAGGGAAAAAAATTCTATTTGTCCTATAGTTTGAAAAACTCAATGATAATACAGGAGAAAAATATACAGTAAACCAGAATAACACACAAATTCAGAAAAGAAAAGCCAGTGATTCTTAGAAGACATGTTGAGGGACAATGTTATGAAAGAACATTTTCTTCCCTTTGTGCCATCATCTGTTGTGAAATCTTTCTGTTGCTACAGACTGGCGTTCTCCTAAACAGACAGAAGGCTATGATGGTGAAGTAGATCATGCTCTTGAGAAGAAGGACAAAGTAGGTATAAAAGGCAGAGTTGTTGAAGAGCTGCAGCTGCAGTAAATCTTTGATTTCTTTCATGGATTCTTTGAAAAGAATAGGACATACAAGTCAATATATGGTCATAAGCATTTGTTTCCTATGAATAATATTGAAGTAATAATATCAAAGGTGTAAATTTAAATGCAAAAACCTAATATCAGCAACATAATACACAACAGCCTACAATTCAATTCAGGAAGAAATCTCTGCATAATTCCCTTAAAATTTTCCAAAATAGTGAGAATTAGAGAGAGATTGTACAAGAGGTAAGGCTTTTGCCTTACATGTGGCTAGCACAAGTTCAATTCCAGGCATCACATATAATCCTCCAGCACTGTCAATGTCCTCTGAGTACAGAGCTTGGAGTAAGCCCTAGCACCACTGGTTATTGTCCAAAATTTTTTAAGTTTCAAAAATATTAGAATGTGAAAGTGAAGTTTTGTTTTGGTTTTTGGGTTTTGTGCCACACCTGGTGATGCTCAGAGGTTACTCCTGGCAGACTCTGGAGACCATATGAAATGCTGGGGTTTGAACCCAGGTCGGTCGCATAAAAGGCAGATGTCCTACCCACTGGACCTGAGACTGAAGTTTTAATAAGCTTAATGAGAAAAAAACTATAATAAATAGCTTTATCATTTCACCCCAGTTTTATAATTAATAGTTTTTGTAAATTATTCTCCAACTGTATGCAAAAACTCTAATATTTTTAACAATTATATAGGATAATTATTCCAATATTATTTGACAAATAAGCTACTGATAGAGAGGGAAATGCTTTTTTTCTATGTCATGGAATGAATTATATGTTGAGTAAGTAACAGAAACTAACTTTCAACCACAGTAACATGAGATTAAAAGAACACATTCTTAGTTACCCTGTAATTCTCCAGAGCAACAAATGCATGAGGCATTGAAAGATTAAACATAAGTATAAAATTATACTTGTGGATTTTGAAACATTTACATCATTGCATATTGTGTATACAATAAGAGTCCCACATATGGAAGAAATGATAAGAATTTGGTGGTCTTCACAAGGGGAGAAAATGGGAGAATTTAATTAGGAAGGTATTATATAAAATGGAACAAAGAGGTTAATAAAAATACTTTAGAATATTAGGAGGTCATGATTAACTCATCTGTATTTTCTGAATGTCTCATAACATGGCTTCAATTTATAAGATCACTGTATTTAAATTTTCTTTGTTGTTTGGTTTGGTTTGGTTTGGTTTGAGGCCACACCCAGTGGCACTCACAGGGATTACTTCTGACTGCTATCAGAAATCATTCCTGACAGACTTGGGAACTATATGGGATGCCAGGAATTGAACTCAGGTCTGTCCCTGGTTGTCCTTGTGCAAGGCAAATGCCCTACTGCTATGCTATTCCTCTGGCCCTTGTATTTAAAATTTCATTGAAATTTTGCAAAAAATATGTGATAGTAACAAAGCTTGTATTTAAAATTTCATTGAAATTTTGCAAAAAATATGTGATGGTAACAAAGTTATCAATAGTGATGATGGATCAGGCTGGCTACTTATTGAATTACAAGTTGAGTTATTTTACCTTTAATATGCTTTATCATCAGAGAGTCAGATGATAATTTAAGAATCATTAGCATTCTAGTTAACATTAATCATTAATATTCTAACTTTAGAATCATTAACATTAGAGTATGTTCATGACTTCCAGTGTTCCCTAAGCCCAGCATTCCTTTGATATTAGAAAAGGAGGAAGAAACAGCAGGGGGGAGCCAGTGCGTTCAGTCAACTTTCTTTGTATGCAAATTGGGAGAAGAGAGCATCTAGCATAGATTGTTTGCTAGTAAAATGACTTGACTGTGCTACACATTAGCATAAGTATCTCTATCTCTTTGATAACAGAGTTAGGTGCTATTTTTTTCACACCTACATTCTTAAAACAAGCAATTCAAAGATTTCAGTGAAGCCTCAGTTCATGTCCCGTCTGAAGTACACTGCAGCTGAGGCACTTACCTACCTTCCCCCAAATGGGTTTCAGGAACTAAGCTTTTGGATTTCTTCTCTATGAAGATTATTCTTAGAAGAATAACCGAGAACTAAATGGGGAAACTCTCAATTCAGGTGGCCTCAGTAGAAATCTAGGTTCATTGCATTACCATATTCAATGGACTTAGTTGTTTTAGTTATGACCTGATCTGTATAATGGGAAAATCAGAGAATTTCAACAAGCAAATATAAAGCACAACACCATGATCTGTCTCAGAAGCTACCAGTGCTCATTTGTTATGTTACTGATAGACACACCTTAGACAGAAGACTAACATTTTGAGGGATCATGGGACCAGAGTGATAGCACAGTGGACAGGGCTGAGATGCCCTGACGGAAGCAAATACAAACAAAATGAATTAGTCAAAAGAATCTCATAGGTTTGAGCCTTGCATGTTGCTGACCAGGATTTGATCTCTGGCATCCCTGGCATCATATGGTTTCCCAAGCATGACAGGAATAATTTTTGAACATAGAACCAGGAGTAGCACCTGAGTACAACTGTTGTGATTCCAAAAAAAAATAACATCTTGACATTACATTTTATCCCCATCTTTGCACTGTTTAAGTCTTTATTTTAAATATATCAAATATATCACTACACAGTAATTTAAAGTCACCTCATATCAATATCAGCATGTTCTATGTTGACTGCAGAAAATTTTGATTGATTTAAAAGATCATTCACTCTGTTCTACAAAAATTCATTAAAATAAAGAACTTCAATGCATGGGAAGTCAAAAGTTAAGTTACTCAAGTAAGGAAAATATGCTACATAGTATTATGTAAAGGCACACACGTATAAGAACTTACCACTTTCATCTTTAATCAGAACAGGGGTCGTATACACAACACCACCTTGTTTTCCTGTAGTAGTCACAGTTCCTGTAACAGTGCTTGTCTCAAAGTAGGTCTTTGATAAATACTGCTGGACTAGGATTTAAAAAAAGAACACTTTATATTCTTCAGCATACACATTATTATTACTAACAAAAAAAAAATGCTACCAAAATGAATTAGTCGAGGAGTGGTGGTAAGATGCTTTGTATTGCATGTGGCTAATTCATGTTCTATACCCAGCATCGCTTATGGTCACAGAGACCTACGTGGGGTGATTCCTAAATACAAAACCAGGTGTAAGCCCTGAACACCTCTGACTGAGATGCCCTGATGGAAGCAAATACAAACAAAATGAATTAGTCAAAAGAATCTCATAGGTTTGATGAATTCTGGAGTAGGAAAAGTTCTCATCTTAATAAATGAAAGCAATAAGACTTTTCTAAATCACTGTATCCTTAATTCGTATTTATTGTTTTTATTATTGGAGGGTCATTTAAAATGTTTGTGACTATAACATTACACCTTGAGTAAATATTATTGGACCAGACACTGTTAAATGTTTCACAAAGCACCATCTCATTTTATCTTCCAGTAACAATAAAGTGAACTATTTTTTGAGGACTCTAGGTTAAAAACAAGAAAATAAGTATGCTTACAGAGTGCAAATAACGTATCGAGAGCTATAACAGTATTTGGAAGAACTGTCTATTTGGAGAATTGCGTTCTCCAAAAATTCAATATTTTTATCTCTAGGATTAAATGAAATAGAGCATGTGAAAGTGTTTTTTTAAAATAATCTGAAAAACTAGTAAATAATCTTCAAAGAGGAAAAATAATGTTGCCATGATGAACAATAAAATAAATATTTTTCTGCAAATAGATTATTCTTAGAAAATGAACTTTTTAATGCAAATTCAGTGTTTTGATGTAATTCGTTTGAGTGACTGAAACATAGACCAAGTTTCATATATAATTTTATGGTTATATACAACCTGAGTTGAGAATTATATTTATCTACAATGTAAATATAAACAGTAAAAGGTAAACATGCATCCAAGTTTTCAAATAATTTGTAAATCTCACTGCTATCTGGAAGAAATAGTTCCTGTAGTTGCTTTGATTTATCCCTTTTCTACTCCAAGTATATGCTAGCACATACATCTATGATTATGCTATGTAATTTAAGTATTAAATAATCTCTTTTATAGGTATGTTCTTAAAAATGATTGGGTAGATTCCAATAATTAAAATATTATTACTAAAATGTTCCTATGTCAAATTATTCTCAAGAATAGGCTTTAATGTAACTTATAAATACAAGTAAGTCATTCATTATAATATAAATTCAAATATTTTTCATCATGAGCTGACACGAAAACAGAAAAGTAGCAGTTATGTATGACAAAATTTCTGTGTATATGTCAAGTTCTCTTTCTCATCAAGGTTCTATTGTTAAATCCCTGAAAGACATTTCATTGTTCTTATTTTAAAATCAAATCCTTACTTCAAGATCATCAAAAGGGAATCTCCTTCTGAGCACTTATTGTCTGCTAAGTTGCTAATGTATTCTAAAATACCTTATTTTATTTAGTTCATAGTGCATTCTTAAAAACAGCATTCATGACCTCAATATTTCATATGATGAAAGTGAGGTGGAAAGTCATCTTTATTAATTTTCAAATTTTATACAACTTTATTATGTTTATGTTGTCATTAAGTGTAGCAGACCTTTAAAAAGCTTTGCATTGGCTTATTTTTTATAAGTACATGTCAAAAAAGACAGCATTCTTTGATGATGAGAATGGGGTATATTTACATATAAATATACATACACATGTTTACACTCACATACCTTTCTTTATTGAAGGAAAGATAATCTCTTGATCAACCCCTCTTCTGTTAAACTCGTGTTTGACAATACATTTGTGCTTTTTATCCAGAGAATTCTCTGTCACTGTCAGCCAACTGAATTTCATGTATGTGTCATCTGTCTTCACAACATCTCCCTGCTGAGATTCCAGCATCGTATTGCTGTTCTCTTCTTTCCAATCTATCTTAATGACCTCGGGGAAAAACTTCTCAAGAAGACAAAGATAGGTCCCAGACTGGTGGAGGCTTACTTCAGCGGGTGAAGGGAGGAAAACAGTGGGTTTAGGAGAAAAATCTCCCCCAGGTCTTCTATCTGTGAGAGGAAATGAAATAGCAATTTAAAGAAATGATTTGAGGAACATGAATATTGTGTGGCTTAGAAGCACGAGGCATAATAAAAGAGATAAGAACTGCCTTGTGCATGGCCTCTTATTAACTCTCCTTATTAACTTAATAATAAGGTAGCTACTTATTATTGTCCTTATGGGAAAAGATGGTGGAGGTTATGTAACTTCCACAGCTACTTGGTTCAGAGCTCAGATGGGAAACTGCCCTTTATTCTTTCAAACCACATGAAAATTACAGGTACAATTTGGGGGTGGGGGGACAGGTGCAGGAATTGGAGCATACCTGGTCATGCTCAGGGCTTACTCCCGGCTCTGTGCTCAGGGAGTACTTGGGGAACTCAGATTGGGCTCTTGCAAGACAACTACCTGACCAGCTATACTATCTATCTGGCTCACGATACAACTTTGAACTGTCTTGTAGCAGATATGCACATTCATAAAAACATGCATTTTAAAAAAAGCTTTATTTATACTAGCATAGTGGAACATGTTAGCAAGGTATATGGAGTAGATTAAGGAATGAGTGAGGACATTCAGTCATTCGATGTCCACTTTATAAGTCTTCGGAAGCTTTTTGTTTTGTTTTGTTTTGTTTTGTTTTATTTTGTTTCTGGGTCACACCTGGCAGCACTCAGGGGTTACTCCTGGCTCTATGCTCAGAAATTACTTCTAGCAGGCACGGGGGACCTTATGGGATGCTGGGATTCAAACCACCATCCTTATGCATGCAAGGCAAACTCCCTACCTCATGTTATCTCTCTGGCCCCAGCAAGGTATATGGAATAGATAGTTTAAGGAATGAGTGAGGACATTCAATCATTTGATGTCCACTTTATAAGTCTTTGGAAGGTTTTAATGGCATCCTGAATTAATTAGTTGTTAATGTTCAGCAAAATAACTCATTTTCCTATTCTGAAACTGTGTAACATCATTCTTTCACTAATTCTGGAATACACTATTTTATCTTATAATATAAATTCCATGAGAGATTTCATCATTGCTACCAGTTCCCAGAACTCTCTGCAAAATATTCAGCTATACTCCTACCTCTGTGCTAGGGATCACTCCTGGCAGGGGTCGGGGACCCAAATGGGATGTCAATGACTGATCCCCAGTTGACTGTGTGCAAGGCTAGTGCCTTATCCATTATACTCTCTGGCTACATGGTTATTCTTATTTATATAATTGTTTTCATTTCTGCCTTGTTAAAACATTTCTTCCATTTTCACCAATCTATAGATTGTTTTAAATAACTCAGTTACTTATAGGACTCTGTTTTTACTTGTACTTAAAATGTATCTCACTCAACTTTTAATTTCAAATTTGTACTGCTTGCCCAGCTCTGAAGTAATCAAGCTCTCCTGGTGATTTTTATTTTAATGATACTTGAAGCTTATATTTCAGCCTTGTCGTAAGATGTCATTAAGGCCTAACCTCAAGATTATTTTCTTTGCCAGGAACATATTTTATGAAAATATTTATAAAAATCTAATTAATAATTTTAGATTAATAAAATTCTTTTATAAGTCTTATAAAACAATGTACTCATTAGAATTTTATTTTGGTATAGCAAATGTTCACTAAGAGCACATTTTACTGTAGAATTTCAAGGTTAGGCATGTAGTTCAAAGTTAGAGTATGGATTGCATGTAGGAGATTTGCTCCTTCTTATAAAAACAAAAGTTATTTGTTTGCCTTGAAATTTGTAATATCCTACAAAAATGTCTTTTGTTTTTGTTTGACAGACATGCCCAATGATGCCTAGGGATTATTCTTTGCAGTGTTCAGGGGACCATATGGGATGTCAGGGATAAAATTCGCATCAACTGCTTGCAAGGTCCTCAAATACTCTACCCTCTATTCTATCACTCCAACGCCAAAATTTCTTGAATTATTAAGAAATCTAACATTTTTCCCCTCTGCTAAATAGAGTGTTTATATTTGGTACAATTTTATACAGTTTTCAAGGTTTCTGGCTACATAATGTCAAAGTTCATTATAATATATTGCTTCAATGATAAATAGCAATTTCGTGGTACTTTTATTATTAATCCAATGATTGACATATTAGACTCTAATTGTTGAAACTCAAGTTTTTTACTAATCTCTTTGAACAAGCTTTGAGTTAGTTTAAAATTCAGTGGACAACTTCTATTTCTCGTTTGGAAAGAAAAGAAAAATTATCCAGGATTTCAGTCTTTGTAGCAAATCTATGATATTCATACTAGATCATTATGCAAGTCATATTATGAGTATAACTTGGTAATAATGCTTTAGTTTGCTTTCTATTCATTCTAGTGAGCATTCAGTAAATATATTTCCAACTGTGTGCTTTATCATTTTAAAGGCTATAGAAAATAAAATTAGATTTTATTTAACTATGTATTTACATAATTTTGACCGTCAATATGTCAAGGAATCTGAAATCAGAGTGTAGTTTTACTTTCCTTTTATGTGTCCAACCTGGGTTCAACCCTGGCACTACATACAGTCCTCAAATACTGCCAGGAGTGATCCCTTAGCACAACCGGGTGTAGCCTAAAACACAAAAATTTATACACATACATATTTCATGAACTGCTTGCTTATTTGTAGAAATATTTCTGACACAAATAAAATTAAAATAATCTGATTACCATTAAGACAAGACATTTTGTCACTATTCTTATTGCCTGTACCCTTTCCTTAGCTACATTATTTGTTTCACTGTTTTAGGATACAGTTAATGTTAAGTAAATATTATAATCATATTCTTGATTGTACATAGTTAATTCCTTTATTTTAATTAATATCTTACATATTTATCTTTAGGCATAATTTGTAATCTTATTAGCAATGTTTTGGTGTAATTTTGTAATAACTTTGGTGTGTCTTGTATTAATTTTCATTATACAAATAAAGTACACTAGGTTGATTATGTTTCAAGATTATTAACATGCATTGATTTTAATAATTAAATAAATAATAGTATTAAAGTACACTATCTGATATTAATATATTGTCTATATTTATATTTAATTCATATTTAAATTCATTTAATTCAGATGTAGGAGCACAAAATTCACATAAATTTATAAATGTCAACTTTTTTACTTGTTTAATACAGTGCAAAAATTCATTAAAGGAAAATTTTTATGAGTGAAAAGTGAAATAAATGTTCATTTTAGCACATTTGAAGCTCTGTAGAATTTTTGCTGTCAATAATATTGGTTGCAAACAACTTTCCATGCTGGGTACAAATCTAAGTGTTCTTTCCAATTAGTGTAACATTTACTCAACAAGACTCTGTTGGACAATGTGTCAAGTGCTTTATTCACACTGCTTCATTCAGTTTTCATAGAATTCCATCTGGGTACTATTCTCCTATTTTACAGATTAAAAGTCTAAAGTCAAAGACCACTCACCACGTTCACTTAACGAGGTAATTGAAGGAGCCAAAGCTCCAGCTCAGACTATTTCAAAGCTCTTTCATAACTCTGCTATCAGGAAAGGAAATATGTTAAGTCACAAACTTACTTGTTTGAGTGAACACTTTGAGGAGTTTCAGGCCACACACATGTACTCAAGACCGACACTTTACAGGAACCTACAGATAGGCACAGCCAAGCCCTAATACACTATATTTACCATTTTATCCAAGATGATATATATATATATTTACTAGAAATATTTAGTTTACAAAATCTCCTAAGAATTCAGCATCTATTTATATTTTATTCTTTGGGAGTAGGGCTCCCAAATTTTGTTCTGGAGGTCTGGGGGACCCACTTGACAGCCACTGTGCCCGATGAAGAAGCTGCTCCAGAACCTCATGGTGCTCAGGACCCTCTGGGAACACATCAAAGATCCTGGGGGACCTTGTGATGCTGGTGTGTACCCTATTCTTTGGACTATTTTTCATTGCAGAGTTTAGCATGTAATCCCCATTAGCACCATTTTTACTCTAACCATTTTGCTATCATTCCATTATAATTATTTCCCGGTTTCATTTCAATTACATTTTTCTGATACATACCTGCGACGACAAGTTTGGTTCCTCCACCAAACTCTTTGTAATTATACCACAGTGATTCAAACCATTTCAAAAACCTTATACTAATATAACTTCAAATTACATTAATTCAAGTTAGATTGAATTTGATGGCCTATGTCAGAAGACCAGATTTTTGGCCTGGTCCCTTTTCAAATAAGTTCTATGGCTGAGTTAATCAAGTAAATTAAAATAATTAGTATTTTATTCATCTAAAAGTACTAGTGTAAGTTTATTCAACATTCCTATCTATGGTATTATAAGAATAAAATAAAACAATTTAGTTAAACTTCCTATGGAAATAGAAATTATCATTATTAGAAGCAATATGTTTGGGATGACTTTGCTCCAAAATGCCATTTTTAGCTCATGATACCTTTTTATAATGAATTCAGTATTTAGGATCATAACTAAATTTAAGAGAAAGAAGCATACATATGAGTTCCAGTAAAGTTTTTACCTTACAGGATTTTCAAAATAGATTTTGAAAGTCCCATTCTAGACTTCAATAGTTTTAAATCAATAAGCAAATACTTGTCTTTCTCAAACTCCTACTACTTAGAAAGAAAATGTTGGCTACAGTTTAAAATGTAAAGCAGTCTGTAAGGAAATGATTCACTTGTCCTGCCCAAAGGAAGAGGCTTCAGCACAACCTATTTAACTTTGGTTTAAATATTTAAGCACAATCAGTGCAACTTAGTTAAATTCTGAATTTTTAATAGAAATTTTAACCTAAAATGTACTGTCAGTTCAGATCTTACCAATATTTTGGTTTAGCTGTCCAGAATGGATCTTCAAGATATAGTAATATCTTAGAGAAATGTCTTTATCCAATCGTTATATTAGATAAATATAAATGCCAAAATGTTACTTACTTGACTATATCTGATGGAGTCAAGTGCTTAAGGTCATTTGTGAAAGACATTTAACTGCTATGATACCTAAAATAATGATACTAGAGGAAATGTCATCTCTTATTTCATGC
This sequence comes from Suncus etruscus, assembly GCF_024139225.1. Classification (NCBI taxonomy): domain Eukaryota; kingdom Metazoa; phylum Chordata; class Mammalia; order Eulipotyphla; family Soricidae; genus Suncus; species Suncus etruscus. The sequence continues at coordinate 108,660,696 of NC_064857.1, read as the reverse complement.
TCCTCCCAAAGAACTCACAAATTAAAAATTTACAGCCAGAATAAAATGTCATAGTTTAACATTTGAAGTGCTTTTTTAATTCATCAGTTAACATAAATATAAAGGATAGACTGTTCTGCATTTTCCTTCTACTTTTGAAAATAACATTTTATTTGTAGTAGATCATCACAGGTCTTTTTTTTTTATTTTTGTGGTTTAGATTTTCTATTTGTTGTTGTTGTCAATGGTCTTAGTATATGTGTGCTTTAAGTTTCTCAGTAGAATATTTGAGTAAGCAGTTTAAAATAGAGAAAGTTTCTGTGCCATTATTTGTGCTGATTAGTTTGTCTGCCCCAGGGTTGATAGTTTAGTGAGATCTAACTTGCAGGGTGATAGATATGAGTTAGACTAAAAACTGACTGTGTGATATGAACACCAAAAAGCAGAATTCAAACAATGAACTGCTAGAATAATAGATGAAACTTTTATAACTATGTCTCAAACAAAATATGGATGGCCTTATGTATATTTCATTTGTTGTCCAGACTATCATATGAAAAGATGTTTTTCTGGGGACCAGAGTGGGTAAGTCACTTTCCTTGTACCCAGATAACTGGGTTGTCTCTGTCACCACATATGGTCCATCAAGCCCTCTAGGAGTGCACCTATGAGCACAGATGCATAAATAAGCTTTGAATACTGCAAAGTGTGTTTCTCAGAAAACTAACCAAACAAAAGATGTTTCTTTAAAATGATTTAAAAAATATTACTTGAACATGGCACTAACTTTAAACTCAATGACAGTTTTTGAGCACTCACTCTTAAAAGATATAAATTTTGGGACCAGAGGGGTCAGATTGATAGTACAGTGGAACAGGCCTTTGCTTTGCATGCTGACCAGTTTCATTTCAACATTCCATAAAGATTCCTGGGCCTACCAGGAGTGAATCCTGAGTGTAGAGGCAATTGCTGGGTGTGCCCCAAAGCCAGAACAAACAAAAAACTCTAGACCCTGATAAATAAATATAGTGGTTAAGAAGCTTGCTTGTGGGGCCAGTGAGGAGGCACTAGAGGTAAGGTGTCTGCTTTGCAAGCGCTAGCCAAGGAAGGACAGCGGTTCGATCCCCCGCTTAGTCAGGAGTAACCCCTGAGCATTAAACGATGTGGCCCCAAGTACCAAAAAAAAAAAAAAAGAAGAAGAAGCTTGCCTTGTATGTGACTCACCAGAACCATGTGTGGTCTTCCTAGCATCACCAAGAGTAATTCCTGACCAAAGAATCAGGCGTAATCAGCACATTTGTGTGTGACCCCAAAAACAAATAAAAACATTAAAAGGTTTAATATTAAGATAAATTGAATAAATATTCTTGTAACTAATGACTATAATTTATGGTTATGCTATACATAGGTAGAATAAAAGAATAAATGAGGTATTTTAATTTTTGTTTGTTTTGGGGCCGCACTTGGTGGCACTTCAGGGTTCAGAATTAATTTCTGGCTCTGTGTTCAGAAATTATTTCTGGCAGGCTCAGAGGGCCATATGGGATGCCAGGAATTGAACCCAGGTCAGCTGCATGCAAGTTCTATCTACTGTGCTATTTATTGTTCTGGCCCCTAAATATGGTAATTTTATTTTGTTTTGTAAACGAGTAACTGTCTCATTAGATTAAAAAATATCCAATGTGATATAGGGATCCTAAAACAGGCATTTGGATCTCAGAACTCAATGAGTTGAAAGCAGATGTTTTAGATACACATAAAAAGTGAACAAAATTTCTCAAAGAAATTGGTCAAAATAAGCAATATTTCTAATTTATATTTTTATTGATAGGTCTTGTTCAACACCTCTGAAAAACAGTATTGAAGCAGGCAGGCAGGTATGGGCCCAGGCTTTGTGATACAATAAAACCAAGAGATAGGATTTGAAGGAGTTTCAAGACCTTTCAAGACCTATACCTGGCACCAGAACAAATCCAGAGAACACTGGTCCTCCTCTCCAGGAGATGCTCCTGCAGGAACAAAGGCCAGGAAAGGAATATTAAAGACTATCAGCTTTTCCTCTGACAAACACCCTAGCAACAGTACTCTTACCTAGCTATAAAGCCCCACATGGGACAGGTTGGGAAAACCCTGTGAAAGTCAATTTAGAACAAAGAAGTGTGCAGATACATCCCCTGGGCCCATGTGTTGGCGCTGCACACATGCACCTGTTGCTAACCCAAGCATGTACTTGGTGCCCAGTATATGTAGCTTGCACTTCCCTCTTGAGATGTGCAACTCATGCTTCCATATTTTCACTGGGATGTGTATTGGCTCTTGCCACCTTTGGAGAAGCCAGCTCTTCTCTTCTCTTTTTCTTTCTTTCTTTCTTTCTTTCTTTCTTTCTTTCTTTCTTTCTTTCTTTCTTTCTTTCTTTCTTTCTTTCTTTCTTTCTTTCTTTCTTTCTTTCTTTCTTTCTTTCTTTCTTTCTTTCTTTCTTTCTTTCTTTCTTTCTTTCTTTCTTCTTTCTCTTTCTTTTTTTTCTTTCTTCTTTTCTTTCTTTTCTCTTTCTTTCTTCTTTTCTCTTTCTTTCTTCTTTTCTCTTTCTTTTTTATTTTTTTTGTCATATGCACAATTTAATGTGAATAAAGTCGAATTCAGCAGCTCACCTAACAACACAGAAAGGTGAAGGTTTGGGGGGTGAGCTGAGAGTTGGGGTGAACTGTGTGAAGGGGGCCCAAAGAAAAGGAGCTGGGGATGGCTGTGGAATCTTTTCTCTTTCTTTCTTTTTCTTTCTTTCTTTCTTTCTTTCTTTCTTTCTTTCTTTCTTTCTTTCTTTCTTTCTTTCTTTCTTTATTTCTTTCTTTCTTTCTTTCTTTCTTTCTTTCTTTCTTTCTTTCTTTCTTTCTTTCTTTCTTTCTTTCTTTCTTTCTTTCATCTCTCTTTCTTTTCTTCCTTCCTTCTTTCTATCCTCCCTTCTTCCTTTCTATCTTTCTTTGTTCCCTCCCTCCCTTCTTTTCTTTTTCTTTCTTCTCTCATTCTCTACCTTTCTTCCTAAGTGCCTCCAAATAAAACCTGCTTTTACCTCACTGCTCATCTCCTGAAATTCTTTTCTGCGAGGGCAGTCAAAAGACCTCATGACCTGGGCAAAGATCTAGGACTGACTCTGCTTTCTCATCAGAACATGACTCACCGTCCTAGACCTATCCAGCTGTTCTGGGGTGACCAGAGATGAGAGAAAGTGGCAGATTCTCTTCTAGGGGATGCCAACTTTCCTTCTACCACCTATTCACTTCACCTGAGTTGCCTTGAGGTCCCCACCAGCATCAGCATGTCTCTAAAAGATGTCTCTAAAAGCTTCCAACTATTTTTCTTTATAACCCTGTATATGAGAAAAAGTGAAATTACAATGTCCAAACAGAAAGTGAAAACTGGTATTCAAAAGGAAGCTTCTACAGCTGGTTGGGTGAGTGGGTGGATGGGACAATGGTGGAAATGGACACTATGGTGAAGAATATAATTCTGGAATGTTTTCTATATGAAACACTACTGATAACAGTGTTTTAAAGCACAGTGTTTAAAATTACTTTTAAAAAGATAACCCAAGAGGGTGGAGCATAGAACATTTGCCATCCACATAGCTGACCTATATTCAATCCCTGATACTCCAAATGTTCCCCTGAACACCCCCAGCAGGAATAAGCACTAAGGGCTGCTTAGGTTTTGATCCGATAGCCAAAAAATAATTAAAAAGGAAAGTATAGAATTTAAAAATAATGCCTCAATCCTTGTTCATTTTCTGGTTTCATTGCTTAAGAAGCAGGGGTACATCCTGTTCTGTTAGAAAAGGAATCGTGGTGGCTTTGCAGAAATTAAATCAAAGAAATCAGTTAAAAATCTTCTTCCTACTAGCCAACTGTTTTGTGTTTTACTACTTGGCCATCTGCTTGATTCTTTTTTTTTTTTTTTTTTTTTTTGGTTTTTGGTCCACACCCAGCAGTGCTCAGGGGTTACTCCTGGCTGTCTGCTCAGAATAACTCCTGGCAGGCACGGGGGACCCTATGGGACACCGGGATTCGAACCAACCACCTTTGGTCCTGGATCGGCTGCTTGCAAGGCAAGCCCTGCTGTGCTATCTCTCCGGGCCCCATCTGCTTGATTCTTTAACACCTCCAGATATATTCTTCCCATCTCTTTCCTCCCTGCAATATCTTATGTGGATATCAGACCCATGTGGCCTCTCTGAATGGTCTTCCTTACTTTAGAACAAGTAAGAAAAAGCAGAATTGAATAGAGAATTAAGCTAGAATAAAGTCAGAACTTCTTTGGACTGTGACCTTGAGATAGCTCATTTTTGTGCCCTAGTACCAGAGGTAAAGGTGGAAATACTAGTTTCTCATGAACCAAATAACTCAGTAGAGGAATTTATTTCCCAGACTGGGAATTCTTGGTGCCCAACTAAGTAATACTTTCTTCAGGTAACACAGGCATGGTCTCTTTGTATGCAACTGCCAATTCATAGAATTCAGATAATTCAATGGAAATTGGAGGTGAAAGATGACTTAGTATAATAACATTTGGCTTAGCCTCCTGTGGACACATATTGTTACTGAAGGGGTATCATGCATATATATTTTATATTCTAAAGAATAAAGTGGTACTAACTATGTCTAGGGCTGTATACTTAATTTCAGTATATTTGGTTTTTTAAGGTTTATAATTAAATAATTTTTCAGCTAGCAAAACAATAATACATTTTTGTTTTTGTACCACACCTGGTGGCACTCAGGGGTTACACCTGGCTCTGTGCTCAGAACTCACTTTCTGGCAGGCTTGGGTGGACCATTTGAGGTGCATAGGGATCAAATCTGTGGTCCTTGCTATCACTCCAGCCCCCTAGAACAAAATTTTTACTAAATCCATTCTTTCAACTTTTCCTCTACAAGACAGGATTCTTTTTTTAATTTGGATTCTATTTGAATGTTTTTCTTTTCTGTACTCAAGATATTTAACCTGTCTCAGGGTATTATTTTATGTAACTGTTGTAGTATACCAGCTTTTTCTTCTGATTTTATCTACTCTGTATGATCTCATATAAGGTTGGTAGGGTAATAGTAGAAAATTGTGAGTCTATTTCAGCTGTTACCTTGATCCTGAGCTCTTTAAATATATATCTAGATGACAACAGAGATATCTTTTTTGCCATTGGAATTCAGGCTGACTATGCAGTCATGGTGGACTTATTTTCTACCCTTAATTGATATCTTTTCTTTGTATTAGTAAAAGGAAGTTACTAACATTTCATCTAAGCCAAGAACCTGAATGTCAGTCTTCCCATTGCATCACTTCCTAATTTCTGTGGATTTTTTTCCTCTGAAAAATCTCTTGCTTTTACCCACACCTTTACAGTACTGATGTCCATGTAACTAATCTTGGCCGCTTTACTCCTCTTTCCCAAACAACAATATCGGTGCAATTATGGTATTCTTCGTACTTAAGACGCTACATTTCCCCCCCCCCCCCAAAGTGCATCTTATGGAGCAAATGGCACCTGGAGTTGAAGCATGAGTGCAGGGGAGGAGAGCATCTAAAAACTATGTGTGTCTTATGTCAGGTGCATCTTTTAGAGAGAAAAATAGGTAAGTTTTTGTTTAATGACCTTCACCTGGCTGTATTTTTTGGCCAGTTTTTGCATAGTTTTTAGACTATGAAGCAGTTTACAATCTTTCCTAGGAGTGTATGATTAGTCCAACAGACTGAACAGACTGACTTGTCATTTTCTGACCTGGACTATAGATGGAGAGAGAGAGAGAGAGAGAGAGAGAGAGAGAGAGAGAGAGAGAGAGAGAGAAAGAGAGAGAGAGAGAGAGAGATTTCACAGACTAGCTTCTTTGAGTTCTCTTGAGGAGAGTGAATGTATGGGCAGCAAAATATGCAGAAACGAGGCCACACAATGAATGTATGGGGAAACAGCATTCTAACAAGAGTGTTCCAAATTTAATCTCCAAGCTAGGATTTTTTTTTATAATTTTTAGTTTAATCATAGTGGCTTACATTTCGTTCTCAGTAATATTTTAGGTACAAATTAAATTGAGTCAGGGGAATTCCCATCACCGAATTGTCCTCCCTCCACCTCCGTTCCTGTCCTGCCTCCCATATCCTCCACTCTCACCCCTGGGGCTGCTTGGATGAGTGGTCCCCTCTGTGCCTAGCTTATTACTTAGTGATCTTACAGCTGTTTGGTCATGGTACATCCATTATATCCCCCTCTAATTGGGAGGCGGGACTAGATAGTTAAAGTTATGTGGTTTTGTTTGAAGAAGAGAAAAGTAATGAGGGTAAAAATCAAATATGCCGAAAATGGGCGGAGTTCTTCTAGAGGTTCTCATCCTTGGTTCAGGAGACAAAGGGGAAAAAGAAGGTGAAACACCACAACCGTATAAAAAGAAGTATCGAATGAAATATCCAGTGAGCACTATAGCAATCAAGATAGGCACCACATACTTGCCATGGTCCTGATATAAAAAACATGACAGAGCACAAAGAAGAGAAAGAAGAGAAAAGAAGAAAGAAAAAATAAATAAATAAAAATGGAGACAACCTGTTCAACATCTACACCAAATTAAAGAAATCAACAAAAGCTAGAGATAGATAGATTTAAAAAAAAAAGATTATTTTGTGCTTTTTGTCCCCCCCCCCCATAGGCACAGTAAACATTGGAATCATTCGAAAAAGAATTCCCTTGGGGTCTAAGAGATACAGGGTTTCTCCACCCTTGGAGTATATTATCATGGGATTAACTATAGACTCCTTTCTAGTTCATTTACTCTCTCGTTGGTGCTTTTGTGGTGTATGGGAGACTTCTGCTCTGTCCTGGGTGGTAAAATCAGATCTCTGTATCTAGAGATCTCTGTCTCTGCACATGTCAAGGATGGAACTTATGGTGAAGTCTTTTTTTGTGGTTCTAGAAGTTCTGTTCCCTCAGTGTCATTTTAATCTGTTCTCTGTGGTTGGTGGTCTTGGTCCTTGCGCTGATCCTAGGATGTAGTCTGGGATAGCATCTTTCGTTATGTTACCAGAAGACCCGTTCAGTTGCAGTAGTCTCAGTCATACCTCTGGAATTAGAGATCGTGGTTGTTGTGCAGGTCGTAGATCAAACCCTAGACTAGGGCTTTTTTATTGGACCCAGTATACATACTGCCTGGTCATGGTTCTATCAGCCAGTCATCTGTAGATCGCACTCTTGGCTTTTGCACAGACCAAAGGGTGACAAGTCTTCTGATTTTGTCTAATAGTTCAAGCTAGGATTTTTAAAGGGGTAAAATGCCAGTCACAGGTAGGAGAAGAATGTCTGGATAGACAAAAAACAGAACTTCTGATACGTAGGAACATTAGCTGACTAGACAGCTCTGGTCTTGAGTTAGAAGGGAGAAATGTTAGCTTTAACATTTCAAAGGCAGAAAATTCCCAACTAGTTTCAGAAATAAAGTTTTTACTTTGAATTTAGCAAGGAGCTAAACTTTCTAATAGGTTTTTACCAGCTTCTATAGGGAAAGTTGATTTTGAGTAAAAGAGCCAGGTCAACGAAATTTAATTTTGAACCTGGCAAGCTTAGATCTACATCGTTTTGATGTAAATTGAGCTGACCAAGAGGAAGATTGCCTAGGTTTATTGTTTGGTACTGAAAATTCTCTGACAAAGAAAATTTTGATTGAGGACATATTTTGGCCCGTAATTACACATACCAGAAGGGAGAATAGACCGAATAAATAGGAAGAAAATATAATGTCAATACCATAACATGAATCTCAAAAATATCTCTATAGAATTTTCCCAGCTCTCCACTCTGTTTCTATGGTAGGCCCTCTGGCAAAATTCTCTTGAGGGAATATGAAAGCAGCCATCCTCACCAGGTAATACGTCTGGTGGGCCTTTTGCCCATCCCCTTCAATAGAGATATAGAAATTCCTGTCAATGGCACAGCATATATACATATACATACAGACATAAATACATACATAAATACATATATATGTTCCACTAGTCCTGGTTAAATTCTATTTAACACATACCTTTAATTCTTTGGTAACTCCCTCTTGTGCTTACCTCTGGTAGTTCTTCTTGTGCAAATTTAGGCCTATTTATGCATTATTTCCTTATTAGGATAAAAACTTTTAGTGTAGTGACATCATGTTTCATTTACTTTTGTATTCTCACATGTTTGTGGAAAGATAAATGAAAATTTTTTATTTCCTGTTGAAGCTTGCAAGGGATTGGGGTCGGAAGAACTGATCCTTGTGCTTTCTGTGTGTTTAGTGCCTGACGCTAGGCTGAAAATAATTACTATTGCTGGCACAGCACCTTAGAAACTGGAATCAGGAGTTAACTTTCAGTTTCAGCTTTTCATCATGTTGTGGTGAATCTCTGGAGAGACCTTCATCCTGGAAATTATGTGCAGAAATATTTCACTTGTGCATCTTTAAGGGAGTGGTCAGAGCACTTACCTTTCATTCTAAAAGAATATTTATCCAAGAGAAATAAAGGTGAGTTTTCTACTAGAGTTACAAATTAAAATTGGTCCAATTGATGCTGTGTGTGTGTGTGTGTGTGTGTGTGTGTGTGTGCATGCCACACACTCAACTCAGCATTTACTTCTTGCTCTACACTCAGGGATCATTCAGGTACACTATGAGATGCTGGGGATCTAAGGAGGGCCATGATTAAGGCAAAAGTCCTATTTCTGTACTATCACTCCAGTCTAGCTGTTATATTAAAAAGAAAAAAGAAAAAAGATTGGCAGAATTACTTTCAGGGCTATGTGTATGTGTACAAATTTCTTAAATAAGTACCTAATTTAAATATCTTTAAAAATCCTAGATATTTGAGTAGATAACTTGCCATTTCAGATGCCATTAGTATGAAAACATTCATGATGGATTCCACTGGTGTGGTATGTATTTAAAATGTGCAGCCACACTCAGTGCACTGTTATACATTTCAAACTTCCATAGTCACACGGGACCAGAGGCAAGTGGATTGCGAAGCTCAGATGCCCTCCAAGTGCTTCAGAAACACTGAGCTGAATGACATTGTAAAAGGCCCCTCCTGCTTAGATCATACCCTGTAGCCACATTAGGCCTGGTGCTCTCTGCTCTTAACTGCAGTGGTCAACTAGAGCAGGGCACCCCAGGGGAGTCCAGGTTTCCTGGGATAACTCCTGAGCTTTTTTGCACAGGGCTCAGGGTGTCATGTGGTGCTGTGGTGTCCCAGGCAGCACAGTAGTACAGGCTTTCATCACTTCTCTCCAGCTTCAGCACTGATAGGGTGCAACTGAGACCATCCTTGGACTCCATGGCCGTGACCTTATCGGCTTTCAGGACAGAATCCCACTGCACATCTGACTTGAACATGGCCAGACGGAGGAGCCTCTCGGGAGCTTTGCCCACCTGCTGGCGGTACCAGTGCACATAGCTAACTTTGGAGCGTGTCTCACAGGGCAGGATGGCAGAGCTGCCCAGGCGCCCTATGACCACAGGCCGCTGCTCCAGTGTGACTGCCTGGCTGCCTGCAAGGGAGACAGTGAAATTGGGGACTGGAAGCCTCAGTGTACTTCCAATTCCAGCCCAGTGGAGGGTGATTGGTATTACCTGGAAGCAGGAGATTCCAGAGGAGAGCAAGAAGACTTAGCATGATCTATCTGCCTGTGACCCAGGTGGAGAAAAGCCCAATGGGTGACTCAGAGGTGGGGGCAGAGATGGGATGAGGTCTGAGGAGATGCTGCCTGGGAGGAAACTGGTGAGAGACAAAGGGGAAAGTCCTGGGAGGGGCCACAAGGGAGGGAAGGCCAGGAAACGGAAATAACACTTAGACAAATATGGCAGACAGTGCTTGTAGCAAGAGCTCTTCCTCACTGAAAATTTACCACATTTCAAACTCTGTTCTGATTGGCTTTGTTTACTGCCGTATTAAACCCTGCAAAGAGATCCTGGGATAAAAATTAATACTCTCATTAGGGAAAGGGTGACTCTGGAGTGGCTTTTCAAATGTTTTCCAAGACTGCAGTCTTAACATAATTAGAAAAATGTAATGAAAACACTCTTTGCTTCAAGAAAAGAAAACTTTTGTTTTCACTTTTAGTGAAGCAAGATAATTTTTTAAAAATAATTTTTATTTTGAGCAAGATAATTTTTACTGAATAAAAACTTAAATAGAGGTGAAGGGAGATAATGAGAGAAATACATGATCAAGAAAGACGAACACTGTCTACTTAAGAGGAGAAAGAGACAGCAAAGAGTGAGACATAGAGAAAAGCAAACAAGTTATGCACTCAAGGAAGAACATGGGCTGGAGGAACAAGTCAGAAAGTGACTTTCTCAGTGTTTCAGAATGTGCAGTTTCTGGTGCAGTAGATCCCTGGTTAAGTTAATCCAGTGACTCCACAGTTCCTTTTGCTGCACCCTCCAGAAATGAAAAGAAACTGAAGATTTTACTTGTGGACTTTACTTAAGGAAAAACGTGATGTCAGAGCAGTTGTAGCAGGGGACCATAAGTCAAGATAGATTTATGGATTGGTAGGAATGATCCTAATCAGGGCCCTCATTTCCAGAGGAGTTTATGTATCCAACTAAGAACTGGCCCATTTCACAGGTGACGTGTTCTACTGTCACTGCCAGGAGCAGAAGGAATGGACTCACCAGATCTTAGGTACTAGAAGAACTGAATGAAGTGAGTCTCCAGACAGCTTGCCCAAGACCTATGGATCTTTAGAAGATTCTTATGGCTCATAGGGGCAGGTGGACAGTGAGAACAGTATCAGGGGGACCCCAACTTGCAATGGAAAGCCAAGTTTCTCTTTCCTCACAGCACAGTGAAATGCCACAAAGGAAAGTACTGCACTATCCTCTGTACCAAAGCTGTTCTTAGCAGCCAGAGCAAAATTTTGATTACAGCAGAGGGGAAATCAGAGTCACTGTGTCTGTGCTGTGTACTTCCAGGCAGCACAGTAGTATACACCAGAATCACTTTCTTCAAGATTTCGGAGCACAATTTTACAGCTACTATCGCGACCTTTATAAGCATGGTATTTCCCTGTTTTGGTATTTGAATCCATCACAATCTGGGAGCTGGAGAACTGGTAGTAGAGGAAGCGTTGTGGGGCCTTCCCCTCCTGGTATTTGTACCAGTGGATGTAGTCAACATTCGGATCTAGAACCTCACAAATGATAGTAATGGAAGAGCCAACCAGTTTGGTGACAGACATCTTTGTCCCTCCTAACTTGAAAAGTGTCTCTTCAGCTGCAATGGGAACAGTGACAAAATGAAAATATAGTAATAATGTGTTGCATGCCCTCCAATAGTCAAGAAAAGAAAAAGATGGGCCAAAGAGATAGCATAGCTGATAAGACACTTGCCTAGCATACAAAGTGACCCAGATTTACTCTCTGGAACCATATATGTTTCCTTGGGCCAGGATGATCTCAAGCACAGAGCCCGTAATAAGTCCTAAGTACTTCCAGGTATGGTCCAAAGAACAGGAGGAAGGGAGGGAAGGAGGGAAGGAAGGAAGGAAGGAAGGAAGGAAGGAAGGAAGGAAGGAAGGAAGGAAGGAAGGAAGGAAGGAAGGAACGAACGAAGGAAGGAAGGAAGGAAAAGAAAGGAGGGAAAAGAAAAAGGAAAAGGAAGGAAAAGGAAGAAGGAAAAGAAAAAAAAAAAAAAAAAAAAAAAAAAAAAAAAAAAAAAAAAAAAAAAAAAGAAAAGAAAAAAAAGAAAAGAAAAGAAAAAGAAGAAAAGAGTCCAAAATCAGTCATAGAACATACATACCAGGTGTCAGGAAAACCAGGACTAGGGCTAGAGTACCCAGCATGCCTTTCTTCTGGGTCTTGGAAACAAAGGAACCAGCTGGTAAGAAAAGAGTGAATCTACCTCGAACAACACAAATCCTCCTCAAAAAGAAGTGGCCTATCACACAGAAGGCAACGAAGTAAACTGTGCCAAGGTACAGATGTCACAGCATTGGGTAACAGAATGTCTTAGAAGACTTCCAAGCTAATTACACAGATGAGGAGGTATTAGGGGAGGAGCCATGGTTCTGCTCAAATCAGTTCCTGGGTGCTGTCTTATAGCATGAGGAGAAGCGGGGAGGGGAGGGATGAAGGAGGGGGAGAGAGGGGAGGGCAGAGAGAGAAGATAGAAGGAACTCAGACAGTGTATGCAGGAAGGAGAACCATGAACAACGTTTGCCCATTCCCTAGTGGAGAAGTGAGCAGTCCAACCTGAGCTCACTTTCTTCAGTTCAGGGTGGCAAAGTTAATGCTGACACCAAGGTTTCTTTCCGGACTGCAGCTTCTTCACACTGACCTTGAACTTAACCTTTGAAAGTTGACTCAAAGGCAACTGAGAGCAAATCCAATAATCACTGGACTAGTTTTATTAAAAGGATTAGGCTCAGATGTGATAGCCAGCACTCGATTTCTCTCAAATGTAAGTGTGTGTGTGTGTGTGTGTGTGTGTGTGTGTGTGTGTGTGTGTGTGAGAGAGAGAGAGAGAGACAGAGACAGAGACAGAGAGAGAGAGAGAGACAGAGAGAGACGGAGACAGAGAACAGGTTTCTTCACACAGAATTGCCAGATATAATGATAAAAATAATTGATGAATGCTGTACTTTCATTTTTAACTTCAATTTAAATTTTTTTATTTTTTAAATTATTTTAACTTTAATTTAAAAAAATTTTAATTAAAAATTTTTATATTTTTATTTTAAAATGTTTAAACCTTAAAAACGTCATTGCTTACCTAAAATTAAAATTTGCTTAAGTATCATGCTTATTTGTAGTGTTATATTCAAGAAGTGTAAAAGTATTTTTGAAGTTTATTTGGATTCTACAAGTACAGTCAAATCGCAATAGTAGAATTTAATGATACATTTCCAGCTTTCAACCATCACTTTTACAAATGCATTTGGATGCATATTTAAAGTAAAACATATATGAGTGACCCTCTCAATATTGTTTTTCCTCCTCAGATTACTTGTTTTCTTTTGTCATAACAGATCACAAGGATTTGAGAAAAAGAGGGGGATTGTGCTGATGTTCCTTTTATTTCAGGGGTCACATGTGCAGAGAAGTAAGACTTCTATAATAAAAACTCTGAAAACAAAATATTTCAGGTTTTCATTCAAGAAACAGTACCAGTTCCCTTTGAGTTCTTAACCCCTTTTATCTGATTTACAGTTCTTCTGTGATAAATACTATTTGGTTTTCCAGTCTGACTGTTCATTTTTATTTAGTTCATTTGTTTGTCTGTTTTTTATATGGCATGTTTGAGTAAAATCAGACTGTCTTATTTCACTAAGCATTATGTCCTCTAGACTCATCCATAATGTTGTAAATGTCAGGTTTTCTCTTCTTTACACATTTTCTTATTTAACATTTTAGGCACCATGAAAGTACCAATAATTATAACACATTCTATAACCACAAGATTAATGTTTAACAACTGGGGCTGGCAAGGTGGTACTAGAGGTAAGGTATCTGCCTTGCAAGCGCTAGCCAAGGAAGGACCGCGGTTCGATCCCCCGGCATCCCACATGGTCCCCCCAAGCCAGGGGCAATTTCTGAGCGCTTAGCCAGGAGTAACCCCTGAGCATCAAACGAGTGTGGCCCAAAAAACAAAAAAACAAAAGATTAATGTTTAACAACTAAATAATATTCTATTGTGTACATCTGGCATTTTTACCCAATCATATGTTGATGAACACTTTGGCTGTTACCAAGTCTTAGGTCTTCTAATCAATGCTTCAGTGACTGGAAGTAAAGATATCACTTTATATCTCTCCAAATTTGCATTTTTTCAGGTAATAACCAGAAGTGAAATAATGAAAACAGGTGGTTTTTCTGTTTTTTTTTTTTAATTTTTAGTGAGTCACCGTATTTTCCATTGTGATTTACTTTCCCACCTACAAAAGACATGTATTGTTTTCTCTATGTATCTTTCCCAACATCAGGGACTTCTTGTATTTTTAATAAAAGCTGTTCTCTTTTTTAAAAATTTTATTTATATCTTCTAGATAAGGATGCCCACCTTTTTGATAGAACCTTGGAACATGAGTCACTTTATTTGACCTCATACTTCTATGTCTTTCTACAATTTGAGAAAAGAAAAAAAATGGATGGGGTCCAGGGGTCAGTGGTCTCAGATGCATTGGATGAAAAAAAAAAGGTTAGAACTAAATACCCAAGTCAGAGTCAACAACAGTAGAATCGAGAGAGCTAAACTATAACAAGCTAAACACAAGATGAACTGGTTACACTAGCTGTCCAGGGAGCGAAGATGGATGTATGGAATGCATGCTCTGAACTCTGGTGGAGGGAAATCAACACTAATGATGGGAATGGCCCTAATCTACTGTCACTAAATGCCTGAGATACAACTATAAAGGACTTGTAATTCACAATGGTCTCATTAAAAAAAGGAAAAAAGAAAGAAAAAATGTTCTTGTAGACATGTTGTAGTTTATATTTAAATGGCTAGTAATGAGACATACTCAGTATCTTTTTTATGTGCCACTTAATTAGTTGATGTCTTCTTTGAAAAAGTGCTTGTTTAAATCTCCTGATTATTTTTCAAACTGCTTTTTATGCTGCTTAGTTGTATGAATTCTTCATAACATTTTATTAGCCCCTTGTTTTGTATATATATATATATATATATATATATATATGCACACACATACACACACACACACACTTTGCAAATATCTTCTTCCATTTAATGCAAGTTTTTTGTTTTGATTTAAGTTTCTTTCATTGTGAATAATATTTTTAGTTCAATGTACTCTCATTTGTTTATTTTTGCTTATTTACTTAATCTGTTTTACTTCCCATGCCATTATATTTGAATCTCTGGAAATTTGTTTTAGCCTTTTGTCATGTTTTTTGTTTTGAATCACATCCAGCAGTCCCCAAGAATAACTCCTGAACTTGCACTCACAAATTACTACTGCAGGATTCAGGGGATCATATAGGGTACTGGGGGATCCAATCCTGGTCAGCTAAATTCAAGGCATGCACCTTTCACATTTCTTGCACCTCTGAAGACATTTTTATCTCATATTTAAGAGGCTTATTTACTCATAACTAGGCTGCAAGTTATTAACGATAGTTTTGATGCTTCTTATAGAAAAAATTGAGATCTGAAGCAAAGACCCAAAGAAAAATTGATAGATTTAATTGAAAAAAATATTCACAAATAAGTGAGGAAAAATTGAATAGAAAATAAGAAAAAAATCCTTTCTACATATTTTTAAGAAGGATAATAATACTAAAGTAATTTTTTAAAGATTTCTTAAAGATCAACAATAAAAATGAATACTCCAGTATAGGAATAGGGAAAAGAACACACACAAAACTATAAATAGCAATAAACTTGTGAAATAAACTTCTATTTCTAAACCACTCCTGTTCGTGTTTAAGGTTTACTCCTGGCCCTGTGCTTAGGAATCATAATTGGTAGGTTCTGGGGACCATATGGGATGCAAAGGAGCAAACCTAGAAAAATCACATGGAAGGCACGTGCTATACTATCACTTCTACATGGAAAAAAAAAATATATATATATATGTTTTGTTTTGTTTTGGTTTGGTTTGGTTTTTGGGTCATACCAGGCGGTGCTCAGGGGTTACTCCTGGCTGTCTGCTCAGAAATAGCTCCTGGCAGACATGGGGGACCATATGGGACACCGGGATTTGAACCAACCACCTTAGGTCCTGGATCGGCTGCTTGCAAGGCAAACGCCACTGTGCTATCTCTCCGGGCCCTATATATATTTATATTTTACATATATTTATATGTGTCATATATATAAATATATCATTTTATGTAATGCTGTAGTTATGAAATAAACTATATAAATAAACGTATAATATAAATATATCCTATATAAATATATTTTAGAAATATAAATATTTTATAAATATATAAAATATTATATTGGTATATTATATATTTACATGTAAATGTATTATTTCATGTAATACTGCAGTTATGAAATAAAATAGAATCAGGGAGACAGCTGAGATGGTGGAACATAGAAGAACCATGTGCAAGTGGACCTGAGCTTTCATACCATGTAATGATCCACGGTGGGATAGGCATAGTAGTCTCAATTAGCGGTTAAAGTATTAATTAATGAATCAAAACATTAAAAGACTTAGTGAGGCTTTTAAGTATGTTCTTGGAAAATGAACATCTTTTTAAGGCTTGACACCAGAATTCGGAAAGCAAAAGTGATTAAGATGCATTAAAAACTGAATAGAGGGGCCAGAGTGATAGTTCTATGGGGAGAACATTGGTCTGGCATGCAGCCAGTCTGGGCTCAATCTCCAGAATCCTACTTGGTTCCCTAAACCTGAAGAAACAGGAGTAAGCTCTCAGTGCTACTGGTGTATTCCCCAAACCAAAATAAATAAAAATAAATAATAAAATAAAAAAATCAATGTTATTTTGTTTCTGATTTGGTATAAAAATTAGAAGTGCTCAGTATCTTTTTCCTTTTCTTCTCAAATTAAAATTGATGTAAAAAAATTGCCCATTGAGGGCCCAAAATAGCTTAATGGGCAGAACTTCACATTTAGGAGACCTTGGTTTGAGTTCAGTCCTTATTGTGACCAAAGCAGAAACAATGTTTTTAAATTCTATTGTATGCTAGAGTGATATACAGCGATTAGAGAATTCACCTTGCAGGCTGCTGACCCTGGTTGGATCCAAAACACCCCATATGGTCCTTTGAGCTCTACTAGGAGTAAACCCTGAGCTCAAAGCCCTGAGCACTGCTGGGTGAGGCCCAAAAGCAAGACAAAAACTTCCATGAAGTATTAAACTAACTGCAAACAACTGAAAGAGAAAATTAGTTAAACATTTGAACTTCATTATAAATAAAATTAGCCCAATATTTGTCATTTTAGTCATGATAGAAACATAGATAATAGAGATAGAATAAAATGGAAAATAGTGTATTTATAGTGAATACTGTACTTTCTTGGGATTTCAATAGCATAGTATAGTAGGTCTTGGTCCACAAACAGAGGAAGGTGAATAGAGCATTTATGTATCCGTCTGGTTTGGAACAGCAAAGGCAATTAGACTCTTGTGTAAATCATTGTTCATTAGCCTGGGGTAGAAAAGGAGCTGATATCAGAGGTTAGAAAAGTCAGGCAAAGTGCCTAACATGTGTGTCTGTGTCCTGTGCTCCTATGTTCCTTTACTGTTGTGTAATCTCTGTACTGCCCTGTATCCTGAGCTTTCCTGTGATCCCCTCTACTCCCCAATATTGTCCCAGTGTTCCCTCGAGTTATCTGATAGTGCCCTGTATTGCTCTATGCTGTGATGTGCACGCCTCTCTCCTTTGTTATCCTCTGTGCTATCCTGTGCTCCTCTGTGTGTTCCAGTGCTCCCTGCGTAGTTGTACTATCTTATACTTCCTTGGCATCCCTGTGGTCCCCTGTGCTTCATTGGGCTCCTCTAAGCCCCAGATGCCCCCCTGTGCTGTCCTGTGCTACACTGTGTTGTTCCCCTGTGCTGTCACCTACCCCCACCTTCTTGTTGCTCTATGTACCTTGTATGCCAATGCTTCCCTGTGCAGTTTCCTAAAACAGTGATGTGTTGGCCAGGTGGTATGGTAGACTCGGCATCATATCCAGGGAAAATGTGTGGCCGAGAAATCTCAAATCTCAGCTAGGGGTCTGAATGATATATAGTGGGTCAGGCACTTGTTGCACAGCAGTTGACCAGAGTTTGACCTTGGTACCCCACATAGTCCCTTGAGCAGCCTGGAGTGATCCCTAAATACAGGGCCAGGAGTGAGCCCTGAGCAGTTCAAGGTATTACTCCCTCTCTCCTCCTCCACTTGGACGAAGTGTCATGTTAAGAAATCATTGTACAATGGAGCAGTAATGCTGGACACAGCAGCAAGCACATGTCAGGGTTTGTGCCAGGTCATTTGTGTTATTTCTAAGTAAATACAAAATCAATATTAAGTAAAATTTAATTCCTTTTTAGTGGGTGGCAGGCAGTTTTCATCAGTGCTCAGGTCCCAGGACTATTGTTGATATTTGATCTGACTGTGGATAACTGGGGCTTTGGGCTGATGTTAAAGCTGTAGCCTGTGGATTCACCCCTGGCATGACCCAGGTGACCGTTTGGTGCCAGAGCCCAGCATGTAAGCTATTCATTCAATCAAGGCCCTCATTTAATCCTTATAGTCTTGAACATAATTATAGTCAAACAAGTTTGAAAGAAGAAGAAAACTGTTATCTTTAAAAGAGTTTTACCTGTATGGGCTGAAGAGATAGTACAGTGGGTAAGGTGCTTGTTTTACACACGGCCAACCCAGGTTTGATCACTGCATCCCACCTGGTCCCCTGAGCACTGCCATGAGTAAGCGTAATTTCTCAGCACCGAGTCAGAAACCACCTCTGAGCATCACAGGGGGTGGCCCCAAAACAAAACAAAACAAAACAAAACAAAAAAAGTTTCACCTGTTTAGTGTCTCTTTAAAAAGTAGATGGAGGGGCCGGAGAGATAGCATGGATGGTAAGGCATTTGCCTTGCAAGCAGAAGGTCGGTGGTTCGAATCCCGGCATCCCATGTGGTCCCCTGAGCTTGCCAGGAGCAATATCTGAGGAACCCCTGAGCGCTGCCGGGTGTGACCCAAAACCAAAATAAAACAAACAAACAAACACAAAGAAGTAAAGGAGTTCTAAATCTGAATAGAAACCCATGTGTATATTGCTAGCCACATAGCAGTAATAACCCTTAACATCCATGCTGGTTTTCAAACTATGATGGGCAAGAAACTATGAATAGAATTTCAAAGCACTTAAAGAAACTCAGGAATAACTGTCAGATGTCAGTAAGCAAAGAGCATGGGATACTCTTGGAGAGTTTTCACGCAACATTAATTACAATTAATAATGATGGACCTTAAAAGGTAGTAAAAGCTCCTTGGAACTCCTTAAAGTTGACAGTTCATGGCCTTTTTTTAAAGGTTATTTATTTTGAGAGGTCAGTACAGAAATAACTTATAACAAAAATCCTTTATTGACTGTCAAACATTACATATATTTATTCATTCCTTACAAATATAAAGTAGGCATTCATTTTTTTCTTTTTTTTTCTTCTTTATTTGAGCATCTTGATTACATAAATGATTGTGATTAGGTTTCAGTCATGTAGAGAACACCCCCTTCACCAATGCAACAATCCCACCACCAATGTCCCAAATCTCCCTCCATCCCACCCCACCCCCACCAGTACTCCAGACAGCCTTTCCAGTTCCCTCATTCATTCACATAATTATGGTAGTTCTCTGTGTAGTTATTTCTATAGCTGTATTCATCACTCTTTGTGGTGAGCTTCATGGAGTGAAGCTCCAGCCCTCCTCTCATTGTCTTTGAGGATTGTTACAAAAATGATTTTTATTTTTCTTAAAACCCATAGATGAATGACACTATTCTGCATCTCTCTCTCTCCCTCTGACTTATTTCACTCAGCATGATAGATTCCATGTACATTCATGTATAGGAAAATTTCATGACTTCATCCCTCCTGACAGCTGCATAATATTCCATTGTGTATATGTACCACAGTTTCTTTAGCCATTCGTCTGTTGAAGGGCATCTTGGTTGTTTCCAGAGCCTGGTTATTGTGAATAGTGCTGCAATAAATATAGGTGTGAGGAAGGGGTTTTTTATTGTATTCTTGTGTTCCTAGGGTATATCCCTAGAAGTGGAATAGCTGGGTCGAATGGGAGCTCAATTTCCAGATTTTGAAGGAACCTCCATATCGCTTTCCATAGAGGCTTTACTAGATGGCATTCCCACCAGCAGTGGATAAGAGTTCCTTTCTCTCCACATCCCTGCCAGCACTGATTGTTCTCATTCTTTGTGATGTGCACCAATCTCAGCGGTGTGAGGTGGTATCTCATCCTTGTTTTGATTTGCATCTCCCTGATGATTAGTGACGAGGAGTATTTTTTATGTGCCTTTTGGCCATTTGTATTTCTTTTTTATCAAAATGTCTGTTTATATCTTCTCCCCATTTTTTTTTATGGGATTAGATGTTTTTTTCTTGTAAAATTCTGTCAGTGCCCTGTATATTTTGGAGATTAGCCCCTTATCTGAAGGGTGTTGGGTGAATAGTTTCTCCCACTCGGTGGGTGACTCTTGTATCCTGGGCACTATTTCTTCTGAGGTTCAGAAGCTTCTCAGTTTAATGTATTCCCATCTTTTGATCTCGGCTTCCACTTGTTTGGAAAGTGCAGTTTCCTCCTTGAAGATGCCTTTAGTCTCAATGTCATGGAGTGTTTTACTGACGTGTTGTTCTATATACCTTATGGTATCCAGTCTGATATCAAGGTCTTTAATTCATTTGGATTTTACCTTCATACATGATGTTAACTGGGGGTCTATGTTCGCTTTTTTGCAAGTGGCTAACCAGTTCTGCCAGCACCACTTGTTGAAGAGATTTTTCCCTGCTCCACTTAGGATTTCTTGCTCCTTTGTCAAAAATTAGGTAATTGTATGTCTGGGGAATGTTCTCTGAGAACTCAAGCCTATTCCACTGATCTGAGGGTCTGTCTTTATTCCAACACCATGCTGTTTTGATAACTATTGCTTTGTAGTACAGTTTAAAGTTGGGGAAAGTAATGCCTCCCATTTTTCCTTTCCCTAGGAGTGCTTTAGCTATTCAAGGGTGTTTATTGTTCCAGATGATCTTCATAAGTATTTGATCCACTTCTTTGAAGAATGTCAAGGATATGTTTAAGGGGATCGCATAAAATCTGTATAATGCTTTGGGGAGTATTGCCATTTTAATGATGTTAATCCTGCCAATCCATGAGCAGGGTATGTGTTTCCATTTCCAGGTGTCCTCTCTTATTTCTTGGAGCAGGGCTTTATAGTTTTCTTTGTATATGTCCTTCAAGTCTTTGGTCAAGTTGACTCCAAGATATTTGAGTTTGTGTGGCACTATTGTGAATGAGATTGCCTTCCTGACTTACATCTCTTCCCTATCATTATTGGTGTATAAAAACACCATTGATTTCTGTAGGTTGATTTTGTAGTCTGCCACTTTGCTATATGAATCTATTGTTGTTGTTTTTTTTTTTTTTTTTTTTTTTTTTTTGGTTTTTGGGTCACACCCGGTGACACTCAGGGTTACTCCTGGCTATGCACTCAGAAGTCGCTCCTGGCTTGGGGGACCATATGGGACACCAGGGGATCGAACCGCAGTCCGTCCTAGGCTAGCGCTGGCAAGCCTTACCTCTAGCGCCACCGCCCGGCCCCATGAATCTATTGTTTCTAGAAGCTTTTTGGTAGAGTCTTTAGGGTTTTCTAAGTAGAGTATCATGTCATCTGCAAACAATGAGAGCTTGACTTCTTCCTTTCCTATCTGGATTCCCTTGATATCTTTTTCTTGCCTGGTCGCTATAGCAAGAACTTCCAATACTATGTTGAAGAGGAGTGGTGAGAGCGGATAGCCTTGTCTTGTACCAGAATTTAGAGGAAAGGCTTTTAGTTTTTCTCCATTGAGGATAATATTTGCCATTGGCTTGTGGTAGATGGCTTCAACTAGATTGAGAAAGGTTCCTTCCATTCCCATCTTGCTGAGAGTTTTGATCAAGAATGGGTGTTGGACCTTATCAAATGCTTTCTCTGCATCTATTGATATGATCATGTGATTTTTATTTTTCTTGTTATTGATGTTGTGTATGATGTTGATAGATTTATGGATGTTAAACCATTCTTGCATTCCTGGGATGAAACCTACTTGGTCATAGTGTATGATCTTCTTGATGATGCATTGGATCGATCCTATTTGACAGGATTTTGTTGAAGATCTTTGCATCAGCATTCATCAGGGATATTGGTCTGTAATTTTCTTTTTTTGGCAGCGTCTCTGTCTGGTTTTGATATCAAGGTGATGTTGGCTTCATAAAAGCTGTTTGGGAGTGTTCCCGTTTTTTCAATTTCATGGAAGAGCTTCGCTAGGATTGGTAGTAGCTCCTCTTGAAAGATTTGAAAAAATTCATTAGGAAAACCATCTGGGCCTGGGCTTTTTTTTGCGGGGGAGGGCAGATGTTTGATTAAGTTTCAATTTCTTCAGTAGTGATGGGGGTGTTTAGATATGCTACATCCTCCTTACTTAAATGTGGAAGGTTATAAGTGTCCAAGAATTTTTCCATTTCTTCTCGGTTCTCATGTTTAGTAGCATAAAGTTTCTCAAAGTAGTCTCTGATTACCCTTTGGATCTCTGCTATTTCTGTCGTGATCTCCCACTTTTCATTTCTAATATGGGTTATCAGATTTCTCTTTCTCTCTTTCTTTGTGAGTTTTGCCAATGGTCTATCAATCTTGTTTATTTTTTCAAAGAACCAGCTTCTGCTTTCGTTGATCTTTTGAATTTTTTTATTTTTGGTTTTCCACTTCATTGAGTTCTGCTTTCAGCTTTGTTATTTCCTTCTGTCTCCCTATTTTTGGTTCCTTTTGTTGGTCATTTTCTAATTTTTTGAGCTGCGCCATTAAGTTATTCAGGTATGCTCCTTCTTCCTGATGTGTGCTTGTAAAGCTATAAATTATCCTCTCAGGACTGCTTTTGCTGTGTCCCGTGGATTCTGGCAGTTTGTGTCTTCATTATCATTTGTTTCCAGGAAAGTTTTGATTTCCTTTTTGATTTCATCTCGGACCCACTGGTTGTTAAGTAGCAGGGTGTTTAATTTCCAATTGTTAAAGTTTTTCTTCTGTGTGGCTTTGTAGTTCACATCTAATTTCAGAGCCTTGTGGTCAGCAAAGGTAGCCTGCAAGATTTCTATCCTCTTGATTTTATGGAGGTATGTTTTATGTGTCAGCATGTAGTCTCTTCTGGAGAATGACCCATGTACATTGGAAAAGAATGTGTATCCAGGTTTTTTTGGGATGGAGTGTCCTGTATTTATCTACTAGTCCTCTTTCTTCCATAACTCTTTTCAGGGCTAGTATGTTTTTGTTGGGTTTCAGTCTGGTTGATCTATCAAGTGTTGACAGGGCCTTGTTGAGGTCTCCCACAATTATTGTGTTATTATTGATTTCTTCTTTCAGATTTGTCAGTAATTGTATTAGATAATTTGCTGCTCTCTTTTTGGGTGCATATATGTTTAATAGTCTTATTTCTTCCTGTTGCACATATCCCTTGATTAGTACATAGTGTCCATCTTTGTCCCTTACCACTTTTCTGAGTATAAAGTTGTGTCATCAGATATTAATATGGCCACCCCAGCTTTTTTGAAGGTGTTGTTTGCTTGGATGATTTTCCTCCAGCCTTTGATTTTGAGTCTATATTTGTTCTGACTATTCAGATGTGTTTCTTGTAGGCAGCAGAAGGTTGAATTTATCTTTTTGACCCATTTTGCCACTCTGTGTCTTTTAATTGGTGAATTTAGTCCATTGACATTGAGGGAGATGATTGTCATAGGATTCAATGTCATCTTTGTAGATAAGTTTGCTGTGCTTGTTGATCTCTCTTGTGTTAGAGTAGACCTGTCAGTTTTTCCTTGAAGGCTGGTTTCTCATCTGTGAAGTTTCTGAGGCTGTTTGTTTATCCATGAATCTGTGTATTCTTCTTTCAAACCTGAACATGAGTTGGGCTGGGGTGCAGTATTCTCAGTGAGGCTTTCATTTTATTCAGTCTTGTCACAATATCCCACCACTCTCTTCTGGCCTTGAGAGTTTCTTGTGACATGTGTGCTGTAAGTCTTAGGGATCCTCCTTTCAATGTAATTTCCCTTTTTGACCTTGCTGCTTTCATTATTCTATCTCTATCTATGGGATTTGTCATTGTAATGAGGATATGTCTTGGGGGTGTTTTTCTTTGGGTGTCTTTTAGCTGGTACTTCATTGAGCATGCAGGATTTGATTGCATGTAGTCTTTAACTCTGGGAGTATCTCTTTGATGATGTCTTTGACAGTTGATTCTTCCTGGAGATCTCCTACCTAGGTCTCTGGGACTCCAATGATTCTTATGTTATTTCTGTTGAGTTTATCAAAGACTTCTATTTTCATCTGGTTCGCTATGCCTTGAGTACTTTTTCCATTGCCTGTTTTGTTTATCTTAAGATGAAACACATATGTATAGGAGGTTAGCCATGAGAACTCCAGCCTATAGAAGAATACATCAAAAACCTTAACCAGTTTTTTTTATGAGTCAGGGGGTTCATGCTCTCATTAGGCTATTGAGTCTTAGTGTAACTTGTGATGCTGTTACATTTCTAATTTATTTTTGACCATTTTTTATGTGAGTGATTGTTTGATTTATAAATAGATGTACCAAAATGATGCAAATTTTCTTTGTTTATTTTTCAGGGCGACTACTGACAGTGCCTGTCATAGATTTCTCCTGGCTCTGAGCTCAGGAATCACTTCCTGGTGGTGCTCTGGGGGCCAAATGGGTTATTGGAGATTCAACCTGGGCTATCTTTGTGCAAGGCAAATGCTCTGCATAATACTACACACCCCTTTTGCCAAAGACCTTTTAAAAACAGCAACAGAAAAGAGAGGTGTATTCACCCATTCTTCTTAGCTCATGACAGAGGGTAGTAGAATAATACTCAAGTGTGTTGCGTGAACTAGCAACAGAAAGTTGAAGGCAGGCAGCGGAACTTTTGCTTCTAAGAATTAAAACCAAGGGGCTCCATAATCACCTGGCATTCACCAGTGATGGAGTGAAATACCAGCATTTCATGAGTAAGAAAAGATACATAATGAAAACCTTAGGTGTCTCCCTCAAATCTTCCTTTAAGTTTCTGCCAGTGGGTGGCCCCAATGTAACATTCATGCTCAGCTTTCCTCTGATAAGTCCCTTTAAGTGTGTTTTAATTATTCAACCTTGGCTCTCCTTGGTGGTCCTGAGAGTTATTTCCACACTTCTGTAATTTCTCAATCTTAACCACTATAATAGTTATGCAAGTAATGCACTCCACACAGAGGTGCACATAGTATATACAGTTCACATAGAGAGACTGTCCAGATTGACATGAATGGAAAAGTTGCTAATGTTGGTTGCAACCAGGCTCTGGGTGTAGTGGGTGCAGCCTGTGATATATTGGAATAAGCTAGAAGTTATCCTTGAGAGCACTGAGCTCTTCCTTCTTTTTAGTTTTAGTCTACTTCGTTCTGCCTCAGGGCCTCTGCAACTAAGCATTTACTTTGTGGTTGCATACTTCCTTGTTTTCTTCTGTCTCTCGTAGTCACAGCACATTATTGTTCTTCTTGAAATCTCTGTATTAGTTTTTTATTGGTGCTTTTTGCTTACAAAGAAAACACATAGTACTTTCATTTGCATCATTTATTCTAACTTCTAAGCACCCTCTCGTGGCTGTTGAGAATGTCACACATTATGATAGTCCCAGCTTAGAATTCTGGTTAAGTTTCTAACAGTCAACACTCAAAATTAATGGAGGAAAGGGTTCTAAAATGCAAATTTGAAAATAAAACTTTCCAATCGTATTCTTCATATAATCTGTAGTTTTAAGTAAGAGTTGTGCTTGCAAGCCTTTATATATACTGGTATGAATATATATAGATATAGATGTAGATATAGATATATATGTGATGTTTTCTTACGTATTAGAACTGTTCTTTCAGTTCTAATAATTTATGATTCTGTATTGCATTAATAATCTAGATATTAAAACATGTGGAAAGAAAGTCAAAATGATGAGGCATGTAATTTTTATTTGACCCAACAGTAATTTGTATACTGTGCTTCATGAGAATACTCTAGGAAAATTTTACTCCAAGTAGATTCCTTAATACACAACAACAAACATATCCCCATAAATACATTGCATTTTAGGGCTCTGGATAATCAGTGGTTATGATACCCAGATTTACCACTAGAAGAGAGGGTTCATTCCAACAAAATTATTTGGGGTCATATAAAAGCTTAAAAGCCCATTTTAGAAGGTGCAAGACTAAAGTGTGGAAGGCATTTGTATCCAGGCATCCATTCTCCAGTGCCACATGTGGGAACTAGGCAGAAAGCAAGGATCCCAGGATACCTGGTAGAGAAAGAGAAACACCTTTATAAATCTAAATATACATAAAGTAGAATCTCCTGGGGGATTTTAGACATGTGCTATCTCAGAACCACTGCGCACAGGGGCTGGAGATTATAGCAGTAAGGCATTTGCCTTGCATGTGGCCACCCAGGGCAGACTTGGGGTTCACTCCCTGGGCATTCAATATGGTACCCCGAGCTTGCCAGGAGCGATTTCTGAGTGCAAAGACAGGAGTAACCCCTGAGCACCTCTGGGTGTGGCACACACAAAAAAGAACCAATCCCACAAGTGGGGGGGGCATTTTCCAATTAGCAATAGAGTGCTTTATCAGTAATTAGAAAATGCTTCCATATTTTATGATTGTTGTTTTTTGACTCATAAAGATTAACAACACACTATGCCCTTTCCTGAAGGTGGGAGGTGCTTATGTTATTTTGTTTGGGTTTTTATTTGAGGGGGGACACCTGGTGATATTCAGGGTTTACACCTGGCTCTGCACTCAGAATCACTCTGCCAGTCTGCCGGTGCTAGGGGAACCATATTGGGATGCTGGGTATTTGAACCCTGGTTGCCTATATGGCAAAGCCAGTGCCTTCCCAAGTGTGCTATTGCTCCACCCCAGGTGGCATGATTTAAAAAAAAAATCTTGAAAGAAAAATGAAATTCTCATCCCTGCACTTGCTTTTCTCACCTGACTTCCTTGAGAGCTGGTAATGAGATTTGAATTAGGTGAGGTCTTCGAGAGCATTCGTGTATTTGAGAAGAATGAAGCCTAGGGGCAGGCCAGCCCACAGGTTAGCACACTGGCAAGCACACACATAGAGGACCCCCAAAGGAGCAGCAGGAGTTCTAGTAAAAGGAGAAAAACCATGCATGCCTCTAACCCAGATTCCATCCCTGGCATCCCTGATAGTTTCTCAAGCACCACCAGGAGTGATTCGTGAGTGCAGAGCAGGAGTTATTCCTGAGCATAGTTTGGGTGTGGTCTCAAAACATACAAAGATGACCCTTAAGAAGAAGTGTTCTGACTCACATTATTCACAGCCACTGAAATTAATTAACAAATGCCCATTGGACAACCCTTACTAGTTATAAACCATAATCTGGCATTGATAGGGTTTTATTAGTGAAATCTTAGTGATACATGGAGGGGACTGTAGCCACAGCTGGTTTGGCTCAGGGCTTACTCCAGGCTTTGCGCTTAGGGACAGACTCCTGTCGTAGCTCGGGAGATAGGCAGTGGCCAAAAAATGAACAAAGCAAGTTGCCTTTAGACCCCTGTACCATCTCTTGGCGCCATCGTCTTTTATTTTCTATTGTACTCAATGCCTAGAGTATCATCATGAATTTGTGCTAGTCATATGCAATGTATTTTTATGGGCCACACCTGGTGGTGGTTCAGAGCTTATTTCTGGTTCTGCATTCAGGGGTCACTCCTGGGGCCACATGGAGTAACCAGGGGAACAAATCTGGGGCTGCACGTTGCCAAGCAAGATGTTTTACCCACTGTCGTATCTCTTCAGTCCAATGATTTTGACTTTATATCTGTTATTCTTTTCCCCTTTATATTGTTATTCCAGGATCCCCACAGACACTCCGTGAAATGTATTTGATATTTGTCCTTCCAGCTTATGGATTTATAAGAACTATGGCCGTTTAGGAGAGAAAACTGCATTTCTCCCTTTATGTAAATTGTTACCAAAATGGTCAAAACCTCTGTCTGGAACCCCATCTGATGCTTGTGTCATGGTCATGGTCAGCGAAGTCAAGACAGACACCTGAAGGCATCTTCACTGCAGATATGCTGTATGTATGCTGCTGGCTGCAAGGGCTACAGGTACAGAGCTTCTCCTACGACTTCATGTTATGTGATCTGACATTTCGGTTGCACCAACCTGACTCCTCCACCAGTATCTCATGTTCTACTATCTATTGGTTATTGGAACCTGGGCCTTGATTTTTCAAACCTGGTATCCATTAAGGACATACATCTATTTCAGGGTCTTTACAATACAATAAAAGGTTAAAACAAATCTTAGAGTCAGTCTCTATGGTTTTGCCCAGCCCTGCCATCTCTTGGCTGAGAGTGTCTTCATCTGCTAAAAGGAAACAGCGACCAGTTCAGAGACTGTGAAGACTGAATGGACTCGTGGCAAGACATTTTGGGAAAGTAACTGGTAGACAGCAAGCATGGAGAAAGACTACTTACTGACTTCCTGTACCTTTAGCAGGAATTCATTGACATTTTAGAGTTGTGATTAAATGAAATAAACTTATTTAATTTGTAGTAATCTTGGGGCGATTAGTTTTCATTGAGTTGGTTTTTGTAGTCTAAATATTTCTTGTGATTCTTGGTGCTTTAGATATCATCAGAAAATCTATCATTTATCTATGATCTTGGTTTAAACTAATTAGAAATAAGTGTTTTACTAAATATAAGTGCTCAATTTGATATCAAACTCTTTTAGCTATGTACTTTTTGGTACTTTGAGATATTGTTTAAAACAGATTTTCTTTTTCAAGTTACATAAAAAACATTTGATATTTTAAAATATAATTTTGGGACATACTGGGTAATGCTCAGAGGTTACCCCTGGCTCTGCGCTCAGGAACCACTCCTAGCAGTACTGGGACAATATAAGGGTGAGGTAAAGAACCTGAGTTGGCCACACGTGAGGCAACTGCCTTACCTGCTGTACTATCTCGCCAGTCCCCAAGCATTTAAAACTTCCTTCTTATACTCATTACCGATTTCACACCATATTGGATTCCCTGAACACATTCATCACTGTTCCTTGTTTTTTTCACTCAGTACATAGATAGTACTTATAATACCGGTCACTTATACTATTGGTACTTATATAAGTACTGATAGTACTTATAATACAAACCTGGAACAAATGCTTAATACAGAGACAGCTATAAATAGGGAGCTAATAAATTAATGGGGAAAACGGCATGTGAGTTGAAATTAACTTTAGACTACATCCACCGAGGGGGAATGGGTGTGGGCAGAGGGGTGAAAATGGAAAGGAAAACATCTGAACTATGTTTGATGGGAATCAAGAGAAAGAGGAGATAGGAGACTCCAGGAAAGGGAAATGAGAAGGTATAGATAAATGGTGAGGAGTAGGAGGGGATATGAAGATCACTGTCGGACAGAAGCAGGAGGTGAGTAATAGATGAAGATGTTTTCACTTTGAAACCAGATACAGGATTCCATATAGCATTAGATAACATTGGTGGGGCATGGGGGGATCACATGTATTTGTGTTGTAGTGCATAGTGTGGCGAAAGGGATAGGACCAGTAATGTCTTTTTTTTTTATTTTTGGTTTTGGGGGGCTACACCGGTGACACTCAAGGGTTTACTCCTGCTACACGCTCAGAAATCTCCCTGGCTTGGGGAACCATATGGGATGCCGGGGGATCAAACCACTATCTGTCCTAGGTTAGCACGTGTAAGGCAAATGCCTTACCCCTTGTGCCACTAGCTCAGGCCCTACAGGGCCAGTAATGTTTTGACATTTAGTGGATTGTAGAACATCTTGTGGAATCTGTAGAAGGAAACTAGATGGGGACTAAGGGGAGCTCAGGAAGATGAGTATCAAAGGAACCGTTCTTGGTAAGAGACAGGGACAACTACGGCAAGTGGCAGGTGTGTCCACTCGAGATTCCAAATAGAAACAGAAGAAACAAAGTTTATAACCTGGAAAAGGGGAGCACAACAACATAGGTGACAGCCAAGTGTGTATATCCAGGGCTCTGAAGGCAACCGCTCAGAATGCATTGCAGCAGGGGCTGAAATTCCTAGTGATGTATTAGAACACATAGTCCCAGTTGCAAGAATGTGACAAACTGTTGAATGAGGGACATGAACAAGGTGGTTTGGAAAGAATCATCAGACACTCCAAAGGAGACATGGTCTTCAACGAGCTGGAATAGATGGGAGGTGCCCCAAATCCACTCAGATCCCAGTGTCAGAGGAGAAGAAAAATTAGTGAAATTAACGGAGTGTGAAATTGGTTACTCTGGATTTTGAAAATGTGGAGGACTTAGTGGCTTTTTCAAATGCCACATGCATTACTTGGTCACAGGTAGAACTTTGAAGAAGAGTTACTATTATAAAGTTCAGGGGAAGGTGAGTGGGGCTATCCATGTTTGCTGTGTTGCCTTGGCCTTCTCTACTCCATGGGCTTTTGTATTAGAAAGGATCAGGAAGCATTTCTTAGGGGGCTAAATGCAGTTCACTTGTAGAAACAAAGAAGGGGGTGAGGATAGGAGGACCCCAATGTACAAGACAATTGCTACAACACCTGAGTACTGAGTCCAGAGATCATGTGGTAAGTAGGGAATCCACTGTTTTAGAACAGAGGAAGTTTAGGTTACTTTATGGGAGTGTCAATATATTGGGACACCCTCTCAGTAGAGCTAATTGCCTTTGAAAGTCAGTATGTGCTGCCATGACAATGAGTCACAAAACACTTTGAATGGACTAGTAATCTCATAAGTGTAGTGCTTCTTGCTCTCATGTAGAGTTTCTGAAACTTTTTGGTGTACCTTGACCAGTGCTTTGAATAGGTCAGGGAATGGCACTACATGACAAGATAAACTAGAAAGCAGGTCTGAAGTGCAAAGGGGCTTAAGGATGCAAAAAAAAAAAAAAAAGGCTCTTGATTTCCTAAGCAAGCTAAGAAAATATTAGCCATTATCTTCTCAATGGGCTACTGTCTGATTGCATTTTTATGAGTGCTAAGAAGAGGTTACACGTATGCAGGAGAGACAGTCGCCACAACACCCAGTAGAGAACCCATGTGGCAAACGAATTCCCAGCTCTGATTCGCAATGCTGTCGAGGGGTTTTTCAATTCAATTCCAATGAAAACCAGGAGAAGACAGTGTGGGCTCTTCACGAGAGGGACTGAAATACTAACAGGGCAAATCTGTCCACTTCTCAGGCTCCGAGATGTCTAACCATGTGACTTGAGTGTACTCATCTTTAACTCATTGGCTTCATGCAGGTTTCTTCAGTCTCTCAAAGATATTTTCTTTGGTGGCCAGCAAGTTGGGTCATAGGATCTTCTTGGGATTGTTACTTTTGCCTGCCTATAGGCTATTTCAGGACACCATTCTAGAAGTATGGTTCTGTTCTTTCAGGGAAGTCTGTGGTGTTGTGCACAGATGTGTCATCTCAACTGTATCAAAAGCTGCCCAACTCTGTGTGAAAGAGCTTGTCATAGTGGTATCGCTTGTATATGGTGCACAATATTTTCCCACCTCCAGGGCCCTAATTAAACTGAGATATTCTTAAAAATTCAAAACCTCAGAGGGAGCTTATTTGTGATTACAGCTATATCATGGAAGATTAAATGAGAATTGATCCATGGTATTAGCAGAAATGTCAGATACAAATGATTAATACAAAATAGGCTTTCGTTATTTGATTCCTGAGAGATCCTTTGAGTTAGTGAACTGGGGGCTGGAAAGATAGCACAGGGCAGTAGGGCGTTTGCCTTGCATGCGGCCAACACAGGATAGACTCTGGCTCGATTCCCACCATTCCATATGGTGCCCTGAGCCTGCCAGGTGCTACTTCTAAGCACAGAGCCAGGTGGCTGATCACCACTGGGTGTGACCTAAAAAGAAAGAAAGAAGAGAAAAGAAAGAAAGAAAGAAAGAAAGATAGAAAGAAAGAAAGAAAGAAAGAAGGAAAGAAAGAAAGAAAGAGAAAGAAAAAGAGAAAGAAATAAAGAAAGAGAAAGAAAAAGAGAAAGAAATAAAGAACGAGAAAGAAAAAGAGAAAGAAATAAAGAAAGAAGAGAGAACAAAGAAATAAGGAAAGAAAGAAGAAAGGGAAGAAAGAAAGGAAGAAAAAGAAAGGAAAGAAAGAAGAAAGGGAAGGAAAGAAAGAAAGAAAGAAAGAAAGAAAGAAAGAAAGAAAGAAAGAAAAAGAATGAGAGAAAGAAGAAAGAAAAATAGTCGCACATTTTGAGAGCACAGTGGTAGGGTGTTTGCCCTGCACGCTGTCGACCCAGAACCGACGATGATTGAATCCTGGCATCCCATATGGTTCCCCCAAGCCTGCCAGAATTTCTGAGCCCAGAGTTAGTGAATTGTTGAATGTCGCTGTGTTTGTAAAAGGAATCTTAGATACCCAGGGGGAAAATATCAGAGAAGGATTCCTCTGACAAAGCTTCAGTTAGAATCACAGTTACAAATTTGCCAATACATGTTGATGGTGCACCAGATGAGTGAGGTCCTCAGAAGATTCATTAGACTACTTGAGAACTATCCTCGATTTAAAGGATGCCCCTGAAACTACTTCCTCCTTTAGGAAAACGACTGAAGCAGAGGATATGCACTGCATACCCAGAGCTGTTTCCAGATAATACCACCCTCCCACCCTCTACTCTCTCATGTTCTTAATTCTTAGTGGGCTGGGAAGGAAGCCTGAATCATTGAAACTCCTGCAACAAAACATCAGACTACTTATACTTGTCAGTTGTTGCGAAAGAAACTCCAAATACCATGAGCTGAAGCAGCGCACAGAAGTTTACATTGTTAAAATTCACCTAGGAATGCTACAGGAGGGACCTAAGTGTGAGGGGAGTGCAGAGGTGCAGAGACGTTTGTGGAATATTCTGTGCATTTTAGCATAAGAACCAATTTTCCAGTTATGGGTTTCGATCTCTTGGATGCTCATCAGCAATGGATTTCTAGCATAAATCATCAGTTGCTACATTTGATGTGCTGGATTATTCCTTATGCTGTTGGGAACTGACATGCTATTTTCTTGCACTAAACTAGCAAAGGTGAGAGTCTAGTTTTCTTGTAAATTAGGCCCTGGCAAACTTGAGCCAGTTATAGCTATTTTACTATTAACACTAAAACATTAGAGTCACTCATTCTCTCAGAGAATTCAACATCCATCAGAAGTGTAAGAATGCATTTGTTTGGGGGGCACACTCGGTGATGCTCAGGGGTTACTCCTGGCTACGCACTCAGATATCTCTCCCGGCTTGGGGAACCATATAGGACACTGAGGATCAAACCAAGGTTCGTTTGCGAGGCAAACACCCTATTGCTGAACTATCGCTCCAGCCCTAAGAATACGCTTTCTTGATTAGCTTAACAGGGACCAGAATTCTATTAGCAGAAAAGATATTTGATGTTAAGAATGCTCATCTCTAAACAATAACCACTGACTTGATTTCATTTTCCCCTATTTCATTTGACTTGTTTTTCTTATGGATGTAGGAACATAACATGTCAAAAATGATCTTGGTGTGAGAAAATGTACTTTTTTCAGTGAAATGCAGACAGAGCGGCCACAGTCAAGTTGGAGAGGGCTCCATTTGCAGCTGTTATTTGTGCTGTAATGATTGCTGGGCTGCAGGGACCATAAGTGACCAGCCATGACTGGGATGAAGGGATTGAGGGTGGGATGCGAGCCGGGCAGCATGTCCCAGAGGCACAAGCCTATCTCTGCACAAATAACAACTCAGACTTCGACTTTTCCAGCCATACAATTGAAGCAATCGTTCCAAAACAGAGGAGTCATGAGAAGAAGGAACTGGAGTGGGGGACTGCTGGAGATCACCAAAGGTTTATTTGGATGACACAGCACTGAAAACATTATCATTACAGATGATTTGTGGATACAGCACATGGCAGCTATTTATTTAAGGACAATCTGTTAAGATGAGTTGCATAAATAGAAAGAGGTCGGAAATGTAGAGGAACTTTTTAAAACCGTGTTCTTCGGGGGTAGAGTTACGTGCCACATTCTCAGGCCTATCTCTGAAAGGCAGGAGTTAAGACTTAGCAGCTTGTTCCATGTTGCCTACAGTGGTGGAACTTCTAGATAACGGGCCCTGCTTCCTCCACAAAAGGGCAGGGTGGCTCTGACATGCTATGTGCCACTGCATCTTGAAAAATGCACATGGCAAACAGATACTGTCGACTGTTTTGGCAACTGGTTTTGTCCTGAGACAAAACTGCCACTGTAATGCCAGACAGAACAAGTGCGATGCACACAGCAATGACACTATCATGGAAAGAGCACTACCATGGAAAGGAAAGAAAGCATTCTGTGTATGTAGTTTTGGTACATACACATACAGCTAGGAGTGATATGACTGTCCGTAGAGAGAGAGTAGAGAGAGGGACGTGTTTGGAAGAACATTGAAAACTTTTGCAGCAAATTTACTTTTCAACACAGTGAACCTGAAGGGGAGAGAGAGCAAGAGAACATGTGCTCACATCTGCGCTGGGGAGTAAAATCATCTCACACTACAGGGTAACTCATCACATCTTCTGCAGGGCAGCTTCTCAATACCAGACACTTGGTGCAAAGGAATTAAGGTTCTGGTTTGGAGAAAGCTACCTTAGAACTGGTGGGAGGGCATCGAGTACACGAGGCTCCACATCTTGGACAAAGCACAAACAAACCTTGTATCGGTCACGTGAGAGTCAATGAGGACTTCCCTTCATTGACTTTGTGTCTTAAAATTTTTTTGCACACATGCTCCATTGATATATTGTTCACCCTCTGTCATGGCAGCACCCTGCAAATCACTAAGAGTGTAAGAGCAAAAGTGAACTCGTCAGGTTTCCCGAAGGTTGAAAAACCCAGTGATCAGGCTGTTGCCACAATTCTCCAGGAATTAGTCCAAGCGCCGGGTGAAGTTTTCTGGAAAGAGGCCTTTGTACGTTGGCAGGTCTCGGTACTGAAGCCAATCTGACTCCTTCACTCCCACCAGCCAGCCTGCATCCTGCAAAACAGAGACAGGTTCTCAGCAAGAGAACAGACTACTGGAGAAATCTGCATTGCCAAACTGGAAAGGAATCGAACCAACTCCATGGTTCTGTGGCAAATGTCACTTTGCATGTGTGCTGAGACCAATGAGAAACGTGTCGTTAAAAAAAGCTAGTTTGAGGCCAGAGCCTGGAAGGCGATTGCTCTGCATGCAGCCAATATGGCTTCAATCCCTGGTACCACATGCGATGCACCAACACCCACCAGGAATGATTCCATAGTGCAGAGCCAGTTGCAAGCCCTGAGCACCACCGGATGTAGCCAAAAAACAAACCAGAAAAAACACAAAACAACAACAATAAAAGATTAATTTAGAAAGAAATATATATTTTAATTAATTAAGTTATTTTTCAACGTAAGTTAAAATCAACATTACAATTTCATTACCATTGCCAGAACAATAATATAGCAGGTAAGGGACCTGCTCAGCATTCATCCCACAAGCACCTCATATAGTCCTTAGTGTGCACCAGGAGTAAGCCTAGAAAAGAGTGAGGTGAGGGGCCCTCAAACTAACAAGCAACTGATAATTTCATATAAAAATAATTACTGGGTTCTAGATTATGACATGAGTTATTAATTATTAATGATGGGGAAATAAAGAAAATCATGGCCAGTGATGTGTGAAAAAGTCATACACAGGAACAGCCCCTGTCTTGGGGATAAGAAGAGGCTTGAGAAACCATGAATGAGAAAACATCTGTAAGTGGAATATTCTAGGTTACATTGTGCCATTGAAATAAACCACCAGATATAGGGCTTATCTAATACTCAGCAATGTGTCACCTGCTATTACCATTGTGTTTGTTCTTGCTATCATAATATCTCACCTCCTTTCAAGTTTATATGAACCAGAAAGCAGCTTGAAGTCAGCCATAATTGCATATGAAGACATTTATGTGTTTTAATAAAAGGTTTATCTTAGATACTATAATTTGTTTAGGACATATAAAGAAGTGCCTATATAAAAGTGCCATCCTAAAAATGAAAACCTTGGTGACAGGAATGTTAAACCACTCATCTGATATGGCCATAAAGATGATGATATGGGAATGAAGAAACAGAAGCTGCTGCTTGCTACAAAGATAAGCAGGTCTGGCTTGGGAAGTGAAAACTGAGTGAAAAGTACAAAACATACCGACTAGAGGAAGCAAAATTAGTAGGAAATGGCCATCTTTTTTATGTTAAACTATCCAGGGAAGAGATACCAGTGATGATGAGCAATAGCCAGATGTAATCAGAACCAATCCTCAATAAAGCTCAAGTACATCAGATAAAATGAGGTCTCAAAAATTAAATAAGGAAACTGAACACATTTCCTTTTGATATAATCTGAGACTATAAATTTGACACCATTAGATAGACAAAAAAATACTAGCATTTAGACAGTCTTATTTTCAAAGGCAGGGGAAAAACCCGAGGGAAATATGAATCAATAAACCTCGGTATTCTCACTGATGAGAAAATGTATTTTCTTTAAAATTATGATGCTCATTATTTGAAGGACAAAGTTATACTTAAAATAAAAGAAGACAAAAAATATTTTATAAATCTCTAGTAAAATGATAAGTTCCCCTTTCAAAGTGTCTTATTTGACTGTATTTTCAGTGAAGGAAAATCTAATAGAACCAAGTAAAATTATATGTTTAAAAATTATTCATATAAAGAGAAAATTAAATGACTAGCACAAAACTCACAATGAAGGTATTCAGAATATTAATTAAAGAGTAATTTAATGAATATTATTTAATATCAATCTTAACTGGGAAAATTGAGAAGACTAAAATTTAACTCCTTAAGATACATGGCAATTTTGGTAATGGCAAAGTATGCTTCTGCACATGACATTTTTGTTTAATATGCATAGACATGAACAACTCTCAAATAGAGACATGACTATTATAAAACATTTTACACAACTTAAGTTTATGTGATAACATTCTAATGAATAATGAGTTTGGACATAGTGATAATGTTTTGAGGGCAACGAGAGAGACTGCCAGCAGAAAATAATTAGAGAATATTTTGACCCTGAAAGTAGGATGTGCTCTGGAAAAGATATCTCCCATCATTTGTCAGAGGGAATATCATCTAGCAAAGGTCAGCTGCAGGGCAGCTATGCTGTTACATAGTAATCTTCTAAAAGTGGAGTGAAGAGGGAGGAAATCCCCAGTAATCCAGAGAACTATCCTCAAAACTCAGAGTCCCTTCCCAGGCTATGACTGAAGAAGCATCATGACAGTTTGTGGGAAAAAGTTGCAGTAGGAAACCATTAGTACCTGAGATTCAGGCCCTGCCATGACGGAAAGAAGGGGTGAGAGCTTGAATCCTATTAAC
The DNA here is from genome assembly GCF_024139225.1 of Suncus etruscus. NCBI lineage: Eukaryota > Metazoa > Chordata > Mammalia > Eulipotyphla > Soricidae > Suncus > Suncus etruscus. Next base: position 108,623,497 of record NC_064857.1, on the reverse strand, counting down.
CTATGAGAAATTATTGAAATACCAAACAGGTCATAGCTCTGACCTGGTTTTTTGTCTGTTTGTTTGGGGCCACACCAGTGACACTCGGGGATTACTCCTGATTCTGCATTCAGAAATCAGAAATCGCTCCTGGCTTGGGGGACCATATGGGACACTGTGGGATTGAACTGAGGTCTGTCCTAGGTCAGCCACGTGCAAGGCAACCGCCCTACTGCTGCGCTACTGCTCCGGCCCCCTTAACTGCAAGATACTTTTTAATTTACTCTGTAACTTAATTGCTCTAACATTATTAATTATATTCTTAGTTTAAGTAGTGATAAAGGTAACAGGTAACAGTGACCTGAAATAAGTGCCCTGCATCCTGGCAGAGAATGGGGTATCAGACAGACACCCTCATCTCTGTTCAGAGCCCCCCCCCCATAGTGTGTCAGAAAACAGAAATACTGGGGCCGGGCGGTGGCGCTAAAGGTAAGGTGCCTGCCTTGCCTGCGCTATCCTTGGACGGACCGCGGTTCGATCCCCCGGTGTCCCATATGGTCCCCCAAGCCAGGAGCAACTTCTGAGCGCATAGCCAGGAGTAACCCCTGAGCGTTACCGGGTGTGGCCCAAAAACCAAAAAAAAAAAAAAAAAAAAAAAAGAAAACAGAAATACTTCTGGACAACACCTATTGACCTGACCTGACCTTTGGGCCTCAGCATCTCCAAGCCAAACATTTACCTGGTCAGCCTCTGAATCTGAGGGAACCACCAACACCACATCACCCCGCTGTAGGTTTAGTTCATCAGAATTTGCCGCCTCGAAATCATGCAGTGTTTCCACCTGCAAGAGATCACAGGATCATCAGAACATTTCAGATGGGAGCTTGAAAGGAAAAACATTCCAGATTATCGGCTGAAATTCCTATAAGCATCTCCAAGCTGGGGGTTGGGGGAATCAGAGGTGCAGATCACACTTAAAGTTTAGAAGAAGGCTCCCAGGAGAGAGGACAGCTTTTTCTCTGTTCACATAAAAACATCTGATTTCCACACAATCCTTCAGATGCCACTGCTCATTACTCTATTTTAATTCTTATTTCTTGTTAGACATTTGCAGTTTTTGTTTGTCAATCATGGATACTTTAAACCTGAATTAAAAAGGCCTACTGAAAAGTTCCTCTTTTCTATGACCCAAGTTTCTGACAAAGATTCACAATTGGTAAAATTGTCATTTTCAGACATTGTCTTGAATGTGCCCTATCTGGGTTCAAACCTTGGCATACCATATGGTTCCCTGAGCACTGTCAGGAGTGATTTCTGAGCCAGGAGTAGCCCCTAAGCATCAGAGGTGTGCCCCCCAAAAAAGAATCTTTTGCAGATTATAAAAATTGCTATTAAATTTTATGTATTGCATTAGGAAAAAATAGACTCCTTATGATAGCCTTTAAGCCATGCCAATCTGTTTGGTGTCTTTCCATTTTTGTCTCCAATAAAATGCATCTCAACTGTAACTGGCTAACTATAAGGTGTGTACATAAAATACAGTACATATGTATATATTACACTGCATGCTTTTGCTATGCTGTTGTGTAACACTGGTTACACAACCATTTTAATGTAATGGTTGGAAAAATTAAATTCCAGTCAGTCTCTTAATAAGTTTGAAGACTATAATACAATTGTCTATGTTTATTATTTTGTGCATTACTTCTCTAGAACCTATTACCTTTTGTTCCATGTTTGTTTTCTTAAAAATAAGCTGTCTTGTCCCTTGACCCATATTTTCTTTTTACAGAAAGGTTTCTTAGAAATATGATTATAGAGAAATAAAAGTAAATGTAAAAAATAACACTAGAATGATACAACTGAAGTCCAGGAAGAGGGTCAATTGATAGCCCTTCACTTAGGCTGCCATTAGATGGGGACCAGAGATAGGCCAGCAACTCGGGTATGCCTGCCTCTCTCCAGGACTTCTAGAATCCCATTTTAGATAGATATGGATAGACACAGGCACTCACTAACCATATGGACACTTCTATCAGCATGAATTATTAATCCATTATATATTGCTCCCCATTTGTAGTTCAAGGTAGATGACTATTAATTTGGGGGACAGAAAGAGAAATGCAATAGTTGTTGGCAGTTCCATTCTCAATTTAACAGTTAAAAGGAAAAGGTGACTTTTGTGATACAAAATCAAATGAGAGAACTTAACATTTCCAACCAGATTGTAGGAGGGAGGATCAAAACATCTGGCTGAGGCTGTTTTTGGGTCTTCTTCAAAGGTTTGGAAATTTTATTTGATTAATTACGGGTCCTTAGCTTTACATGAGCTCTCTGGGCAAAGCCATCATTAATTTATGCAAGTTTAAAAATTCCTTCTTAGGTCATTAGGTCATGCCCCATCTGTGTCACTTGCTATATGAGGCATCAGCACTGCCTGAATCATCTGTGCTGTTTGCCTGCCTGAAGTGCACTTGAAACTAGCACAAGGATTGGTTTTCAAGTCCTGGGCTAAGCCTGGACTGGAGAACCACAGAGGTATGGATGAAAGTGTTCACAGCATTAGGGGAAAAGAATCCAATCTGGGTAATTTTATGAAAAGATAGATTAGAGTCCTATCTCATAATGCCTGGAGAAAGGGGAAAGTAGTCCAGACAAAGTCTACATTTGCAAAAAGGTCAAAAAGAAAATAGGCATGGGAAATCCAAAAATTTCTAGCCAAAGGACCTCATGAAGTACAATGAAGTTCAAGTGACCAACAAAAACAAACAAACAATAACAAAACAAAATAGAAAAACGCATAGACCTTATAGAGGAAGCCGGGCGGAAGATCCTGAGAGGCCTCACTCAAAGCTGGAGCACTGGGAGCTGGCTCGGAGTCCTTCCCCACTTTCTGCTCTGAGGAGTCGCTGGGGAGAGTTGGTTCAGGTGCTGCCTCCTTGGCCTCTGCTCCTGAGGTCGTGTCATGATCTCCCTCTCCTTCGTTATTAGAGGCAGGCTCTATGACCACAGAAGGTATGACCTTCTCCTGTGGGTACAACAAAGGTGGTGACATGCAAGTCTGAGAAGCAAGAATTCTGCCCTTCTCAATGGCCCTCACTCCAGTCTTCCTTCAGCTGAATGTCAGCTATTCCCCAAACCCAGTTCAGTCTTTCATGCCTGGGGGTCTCCCACCATGTGAGGCTTTCCCTGACAGTGCCTTCTGAGCCAGAAGCCATGTAAGAGGGCCCTTTGTCAATCAGACAGTTTTGGAGGAATGAGAGATCCATAGACACTAAGAGGGTAAATCATATATGAGGGACATGATTCTAAGATGGAATGCCTGTCTTGAATACAGGGGGGGGGTGTGAATGGGGGATATTGGTAATGGGAATGTTGCACAGGTGAAGGGGGGTGTTCTTTATAAGACTGAAACACAACTACAATCATGTCTGTAATTAAGGTGATTAAATAAAAATATAAAAACTAAAAGGGTTCCTGGAGCATTCCTAGCAAGGCTTCTTTCAGGCACTGACCCATTCTTGTCCTACTGAGCACAAAAATTTGCTTGCAAATGACATTTAACTTGGATCCTTTTTACCGAGAATAGCAGGGGATGCCGCTACCAGAAGCCCTGGATAACACTTGCCTCAATTGGTTATGCTTAAAGTGCACTAGCATTAAAGATGTTATAACTGCCAGCAACCACTCCAAGTTGTTTGCTGCCTGGGGTTAAAGCAGAAGAAAGGAACCCAGACTGACCTTCTACTGTTTAGTAAAGATTAGCAAAAGTAATGTTTTGCTAGCATCCTGGGAGTCTGGGGATATGTTTGCTTTGTAGATCAAGTTCTGTACTCCTTCAGGTACTAAATGACATACAAAAGTATGTCTATTCTCCAATTTGAAGAAAATGATACTCTCTTTCAATACGTACAACAATGAAGACCAAAAGAGCTCTGGGCAATGTGAACAGGAAATCTAATGAAGAAAGCAATATACTTTTGACTGTTCTCCAAACATTACTGGTATCAGCTTTTTTACAATTCAATCATAAGCCTTAAGGAAACTCTGAGATACTTTTGGAAATGTATTAGGTGTCAAATAATCATGAACAGGGAAAGTCTAATGTTATCGAGCCTACCTTAGCTTCCTAATTATGCCTAGACATTTCATAAAGGGCTGAGTTATTAAATGTGGGGGTGTGTAAAACACTTGACAATGGCAAAGAATTTCTGAAAGCACAATGACCAAAATTAATCCAAAATCAACTCTGAAGCAAATCTAAGGTGTTCTGGCTGCATTTGTCCATGTGGCATTTTTTAAGTGAAAACAGATCAAGAGTGGAGAAGGAGTTTAGAAGCCCTGCCTAGGGTCCAGCACAGTAGCCCGCAACCTTTTTTTTCAACTGAGCCAAATCTCGCCAAAACCACGATAGAAATTTATTTTGAGAGCCACGTTTTTTTTTTTTTTGGTTTTTGTTTTTTGGTTTTTTTGTTTGTTTGTTTGTTTTTGTTTTTGGGTCATATCCGGCAATGCCCAGGGGTTATTCCTGGCTCTACACTCAGAAATTGCCCCAGGCAGGCTCGGGGATCATATGAGATGCCAGAATTCGAACCAGTGACCTTCCGAATGCAAGGCAAACGCCTTACCGCTGTGCTATCTCTCCGGCCCCTTTTGTTTTTGGTTTTTGGGTCACACCTGGCAGCGCTCAGGGGTTGCTCCTGGCTCTATGCTCAGAAATCGCTCCTGGCAGGCTCATTTGGGGGACCATATGGGATGCCGGGATTCGAACCACCGACCTTCTTCATGAGAGGCAAACGCCTTACCTCCATGCTCTCTCTCCCTCCCCCCTCCCAGAGCCACATTTTAAAAACCGAAAATACATAGGATGGTAGACAAGAAAGTCACGCCCGCGATACCTCATGACCCAACCGGAGCTGCGTGGAGCCGGCCTCCGGGCTGCACGAGGGCGGGCACTGGCAGAGGCCAGCAGCAGAGTCCTGACTCCTGCAAAGGCCGCCGGAACACAGAAGAGCCAAGGTGGCGCTGGAGGTAAGGTGTCTGCCTTGCAAGCGCTAGCCAAGGAAGGACCGCTGTTCGATCCCCCGGCGTCCCATAGGGTCCCCCAAAGCCAGGGGCGACTTCTGAGCGCTTAGCCAGGAGTGACCCCTGAGCATCAAACGGGTGTGGCCCGAAAAATAAAACAAAGTGTAAAGAGCCACATGTGGCTCGTGAGCCGCAGGTTGCCAACCACTGGTCTAGCAGAATCAAACTATTCCCAAGAGCTGCTCAGGGTTTGTCCCTGCCTTATGAGGACTTGTTTCATATAAATACTTTGCTGAAGGAGCCATGTGCAGGTATGAACCCAAACTTCAGTTTTCTATTCAATTTACCACTACCCACAAAAATCACCACAAAATAGTGTTGGTCATAATGACTGAATTATTGATATTGGTTCTCATCTTGTGGCCCAAGTCTTTGATTTCTGTTTTCTCACTTCATCCACAGAAGAGCCCTCTATTCTCTCCTGCTCCATCACCTGGTTCTTGGCCTGTGCTTCATTCCTGCTTTCTAACACTTGAGTTTCTCTCTTCTTTCCCTCCTGTGCCTGTCAGCCCCAGTCTGCCACAATGCTGGTCCTAGCGGACTGTTCTGATGCCAAGTGAAATCTAGGGACACTGTTTTTGAGAAACTGCTTTGGGTGGAGCACAGTGGTATGCTTCCATGTCTTCAATATCACCCTCCCCCCATACCCAACAATGCTCTGACTAGCATGATCTCTGCAGAACCAACAGTTCCCCATGACATTCACCTGAGGTGTGGCTGGTTCTGTTTCTTCTGGCTGAGGCTGGTCACTCTCTCCTGTCTCAGTGGCATCTGTATCCATCTTGGCCTCTTCTAAACTTGCCCCTTCCTCGGTGGGAACAGCTGCCTTTGCTGGTTCTGCTTCATCCATTGAGGCTCCCTCTGCACTGGCAGCCACGGTTCCAGCAGTCACATCGGCCTCAGTTGCAGGTGGGGCCTATGGGCCAGAAACCAAATGGATCTTCCCTGAACCCGTGTACCATAGAGCTCACCTTTGACTTACACTTTGCCCTACCACTTCTCATCTATCAGCCAAGCTGCACCAGAATGGAAACATACTTCGCAATGGGTGGAAGGCATGGATTCAAGTGTAGCAGAGAGTACATACATACTACCTGTTGGTGTCAACTCTGTCCTCTTTTGATAATGCTTCCTTCTCCAGCTTTATATGGGGCTAAGGTGTCACCAATAGAATTAAGTGAAAGAATAACACACAGAACATTCCTGAACCCCTTGAAATTTTAAGGTATGCAAACAACTTTTCTAATTTCTATTGCATGAAAGAAAATGACAGCAAGACCCCAGAGGACAAGAAGTCCCCAAATAAAAAGCTAGGCCATTTTCTCTACCTGATCATGAAAGAAAATTATATGAAGCCATCCTCAGCACGCCAAGTCAGAATTTAGCAAAACTGCATTTCATTATCAATGTTAAAAATCCTTATGGGAAAGGTCTCAAGAATAAAGGTTTTCACATTTATGGAATAAAATTAGGGTGTTTTCCCATGAAACCTCTTGAGAATAAAATTTTGTGAACAAATATGCTTTATAATAAGAATCTGGCATCTTTACTAAAACTCAAATAGAAAATAAATGAACATTTTGTTTCTAAAGTGTAAGTATAGTTATAAAAGAAATTTAAAAGGTACTTAAAAGCAACAACAAGCAAATAAAGGAAATTTAATAAGAAATTTAGGTATTGAATAATTTTGTTATGGAGTACATGTCTTTAATAAGTTTCAAACATCAACTTGGTAGATCTGATTTGAATGGTTCATATAAGAAAGGCTGAGGAAGAAAAAAGTAGATTATTAGATTGCTCTTATATAAATAACCCAGGACACATATTTCAAAAATTGAGCTTACTATCTGATGTGATTAGCATTGGTCATTCATTTTTCTTTATTGAATAAGTTCCAGCCAGTTTGTCCAATTAAGTTAGGAAAGTCTGAATACTGCAGCTATTAACTATCAAACCCACAGTTCTGCAGGGAGTACCGCAGAGCAGGGTCAGAGATGATAAGGGAGAAAATAAGTCACACATGCCAGCTAACAGACTGAGTGAGAGAGCCATTTTTAAAAACACTTTTCTCCTAACTCCAACTTCTTTTTACTTACAAACACTACCCGTGCCTAGAATCCTTTTTATGCAATGTCTGACTTTGGTGGTGAAACTTATATTGATAGTTTACTTATATCTGGCCTATTCTAGAAATGTGTTTGCTTTTATGACAATCTGATTATACCACAAGCACCATGGCATATTTTAATTTTTATTCATTAAAGCATGTGAGTTCAATATCATGCTCTTTCTACATACTATATCTTAAGTACATTATAAATTTTGATAAATAACTAAAATATTTTTCCAAAATTTCATAACTACTAAAGTAGGATAACCAGTATGTGGGTTTATAGTTTCGGTGAGTGACTGGAAATTATCATTTGGAGAGAAGTCCAGGAAATGGCTCAATGACAAAAGAGGCTGTAGACAACTATGAAAACATGAGCTCACTCCCGGGGACTGCCCACGTGTGTACATACAGTGCCTAACACACTGCTCTGGAGCTCTGGGTTCTGACACATCTGGGGTGTAGCAATGGAAGCACAGGTGTGCATATGCTCGACTGGACAAGAAAATGTGTAGCCAAGAAGTGTGTGAGCACTGAAATCAGATTGTGCCAATATTGCATGACGCCATATCATCACTAAGGGAATAAAGGGCAATGAGGTATAAACAGGTAAAAACTCAATATTCAGAGAACCACCTCACTTGCAAATCAATGAGTCTGTCTTATCAAGAGAAACAAAAATCAAAAGAGAATTAAGAGAATTATAAAAACTATTGAGGAATGCTTGGTGTTACTGTTGGAAAAAATCAACAGTATCCTAAGGACGGAAACATATAGTTTCTACATATTACAAACTATATGTGAAGACAACATGCATGCAAAGTCTATGGGCCTAGTGCAAAAAAGCCAGTAACACTGTCATGTCTTTGTTATTTATACTTCTCATCTGTCATTATGGACAAGCAGACCAGCATAGACAGAACATGCATGCCTACATACAGAGATCAAGAAGTAGCCATTATTATATTGGACAGGCTACTCCCCAGGCATATGTGTTCCAAGCACAAATCGTCCTGCAACTAAAGCGATGTATCACTACGAGTACATAGTAGGAGGGAGAAGGTTGAGAGTAATCCAGGTCAGTTTTTACATATCAAAAGAAATTTACTAGAAAGAGGAAGATGGGGAACACCTTTGTTTTGGGATAGTAGCGGGTGGGTCTTCTTACATCATGTTACCATCATACCTTAGCTTAATTATAAACTGTCCATCAAAGCTGGGACTGATAGCTGACTGCAATGACGCTGCCTACCAGCAGATGGAAGCCAAGGGCTCTGTCTGTCCGTGCACTGAAAATTGCAGATACTACAGACGACACGATACCCCAGAAGTTCAGCACCTCAACACTTGCCAGAGTTACATTCTTCTAAATGGTAAGACCAAGTGGAAAATCGGCGATGAGAACAATGGAAAATAAAAATTACCTAAATCCGAAGGGAACTGGCACTCCAAGTCTCGATCTGAACAACCTACTTGCTGAAGGAACAAGGAACACTCCTCCATTCATTGATTCAAGTAATAACAAAGGCACATTTCTTTAGGAAAAACCAATACCCTTATTTTACAGTGGTTAAGAGCATACCTATAAGCAATTCCAGATATGACTAAACTGAAGTCATAGGCAGTGCTGGTTCCTTTGTGCCTATCTATCTGAGGTTCTGCATACTTACGGACTCCAAACTAAGAGATTTTAAAAAGAATGCCATTCATTTTATGTTTTGAGAATAAAATTCTCTCTCTACACAGAAGTAACCATATAGTGGTCAGGTTTTTTATTTAGAAATATACTGGAGTCAGGATGTTTTCATCACTTTGAGAGATTATGCATTCTTCCTAAACACTTTTTTTCATTGCTGCTTGAAAATATACATTTCTAACTTAACAGTGGAAAGGAGGAGAACATTCTAGAAGCAAAGAGTGGATAGATAACTGTATTCTCCATACCTATCTGCCTATTGCTGTGATGATCAATGTGGCCTTTGCGACTCAAATCTGCTCCACATTTCCCATCAAATATTCCCAGTATGAATGGGGGCAATGGAATCACACTAAAAACGTTTTCAGGGATATAATTATTCCTCTTTTTATCACTAAATATATGCATCATGGTTTGTTAGCTATTTGTAGATTTAGGAAAGAAAACATGTCTTAGACTCTTTACTACTATGAACTCCTGTGGAAAAGCACAGTGACAAATGACAAGCATTTGCTTTGTTGTATTTCTTAGATGTTGCCCAGGAAATCCAAAGGGTTGAAGTAATTGAAGATATATTTAACTTTATTAAACATTCTTGACTCTAAATCTGAAAAGATACACTATTATCTTACCTTGTACCAAAAATATATGATGATGTGGCCAAATATATGTATGTTGAGAAACATCCAATGAAAAGAGACTAACAAAATATATTCTCCCTGTAATTGCTGCTTTCTTTTATCTGTAAAGTTCATGAGGCATAAGCACCCCAAACATGGTCACATTAATCATAAAGAAGTCACCATGGAACCACTTGAGGGCAAGCCCAGAGGCTTGGCTCACTTGCCCAGGATATGCACATCTCATGGCTTTTTTAATCTTATGTCCTTACGGTCTCTGAGGGAAAGCAAGCATAGCCATGGCATTCATGAGAACACTTCTAGGCACCTCATTTTGTGAGCAAATGTTTCTTGCAGCGGAAGGAAATGAATGCAACAAGATGAGAGAACAGTCATCATATCCTGCAGAGACCAGCCCACTTCTTAAGAGGCTTTTCCTTTTATGCCTTCTGGCATTATGGCATATAATTTTGGGTAGGGTTCCAGGTCTAAATCAGTTCCTTGCAGAACCCACTTGACCTGGTTCAATACTTCCCTCCACTGTTGCAGCCCCGTAGTCCTGTCCCCCAAAAGACAAGAAAACCCAGTAACACAAACTAGCCAATCACTCTGAGAGATGTGACTATTTGGGAACAGGACAACACTGAAAGGGGAATTTGTAATCTCTGGATTTGTTATAATTTGTTTTCTTTTATTTATTCATGGTTTGTTTTCCTGGTAATACTAACTCCAAACAATTCCTGAAACGTAATAACTATATAGCTGGTCTCAACCAATAGTGAGTGACCCACAAAAGAAATTCCATACATAGTCTTAACTGAGAAATGGTATAATTATGGTTAAGATAGATATATGGTTAAAATACAATCAATCCTAATGTTTAAAAGTGATGAAAGAAACATGGTAATATTTTGATGCTTTATCTCTTTAACAAATGAACAGTTTTAATACTGAAAACAAGTTCTAGTCTAAATTTTAAATGTTACATTTGAGCATTTTGAAAGATTTTTGGTTTGAAAACCTTATTGCAGCAACAATTTAAGATTGTAAATCTTAAGTACTTAAGTACTGTCTCCTTTTAAACATGTTAAGGGTTCACATCCAGCAGTACTCAGGCTTACTTTTGATTCTGTGCTCAGGAATCACACCTATAGGGCTTGGAAACACAAAAGGGTATTAGGGGTCACACCCAGGTGGAGTGCATACAAGGCAAGTGCTCTCCCAGCTGTACTGTTGCCTTCACTTTACCACATCTTCATGAAGACTCTTTTGTAGTTCTGTCTTACTATTTTATAATGATAAAAAGTCACAGAGGAAAATAAATGAGAAGAAATCGTTCAGTAAAAATCCAATTCCTCAAGACCTAGTTGCTTCATTTGCTTTATCACACAATGGAAATGGAAATTTTTCAGGTGTTCAATTATATGAAAGTCCTTAGAGAATTGAAAATCATATTTTTGCTAGTTCGAGGTAGAGTCACTAAAATGTGCTTTTCTGCTTTTACATT